>NC_063050.1:9889014-10071781 GCF_018812025.1 Megalobrama amblycephala | reverse complement strand
GACTTCATGCTGACCGAGTTTGGTGGCGATCGGATTAATCGTCTAGGAGGAGTATATCAAATTCCAGAGCATGCGTTTTTCAAACAACCCTTAATAGCTGACTTCCTGTTGGCGTGGTGTTTAACTTAGAGCACGAAAGTTGTTCGGCCCGATGAGGTCTATATGTGTACTGAGTTTCATACTAATACGTGCAAGCGTGTTTAATATATGGACCAAATTTTCAGACTTTTTTCAAGGGGGCGCTGTCGAGCCCCCCTGCCACGCCCGGGTACCAGCCTCTCCGGCGTCCTAATGGCCGCGGATTCCAATGTGTGTGCCAATTTTCAAGAGTTTTTGAGCATGTTAAGGCCCCCAAAAAGCCCCGGAAGACGGAAAAAAAAAAAAAAAAAAAAAAAAAAAAAAAAATAATAATAATCCTTAGAAGAACAAGAGGGCCCTGCGCGAATTTTCGCTTGGGCCCTAATAATCCTTAGAAAAACAAGAGGGCCCTGCGCGAATTTTCGCTTGGGCCCTAATAATCCTTAGAAAAACAAGAGGGCCCTGCGCGAATTTTCGCTTGGGCCCTAATAATAATCCTTAGAAGAACAAGAGGGCCCTGCGCGAATTTTCGCTTGGGCCCTAATAATAATAATCCTTAGAAAAACAAGAGGGCCCTGCGCGAATTTTCGCTTGGGCCCTAATAATAATCCTTAGAAGAACAAGAGGGCCCTGCGCGCTTAATTCGCTTGGGCCCTAATAATCCTTAGAAGAACAAGAGGGCCCTTCGCCATTTCATTGGCTTGGGCCCTAACAATACAGAGATTCAAACAGACTCATTTAATAACTTGACTAAAAAAGACTAATACAACAACTAAAATTTAATAAAATAATCCTGCAGAGAGAAAAAAGGTCCAAACAGTCATGCTGACGGGACTTTAACATTTAAACACAAAGCAGACATTTTATAACACAGATCTGTGACTGCCGTTAACTGGACTTGAAGCTTGTGCTTCCTTTTTATACTGTAAAAACAAAAGTCATTCAACATTAAACAGAAGCATATATATATGCATTTCCAACAACCAGAATAAAACCCTCTGAAAGAACTGTGATATATTATAATTAATATTTTATAAAATAATGCAAATTCACAGCATCCCTTAATGGAGTGAAAAGTGTGTCCATCTTTGCTAAAGAAACCACTTCCTGTTTTTATCACACCTGAAGGCGGCTGAAGCACATATTGATTCGACTAAAAGAATATAAAGTGCATAAGCAAAAGAAAAGCACAAGCTGAAGAGCTTCTTATGTTAGTTTCTCTTTATCACACTGATCACATATGATGGTCAACATATATAATGAAAACAGAATCGGAGCAAGAATTGATGCCTGGGGTACAATGCATGCAAGAGGACACGAAGAAGAAATATACTGCCCAATGAGAACATTGAAATTTTGAATTTATTGAATTTAATAAAAAAGAACAAAACCATTTTAAAACAAATAGTATTCCTTACTATAAAAACACTAGTATGTTTACTTGATTATAACCAAAATGTTGACTTTACTACACATATTTAATTGTTGCTGAAATATTAGAACAGATAAAATCCCATAAATAATGTAATTTGAGTAAAAATACAAAAAATGTTCATGACATTCACTCTTTTCCCAAAGTCGTCTGTAATTTTTAATTGTCAATACCACTGAATAGTTTGAGAGAACATCACATAAGCTGACTTTAAAAATTGATGTAGATTTTCCTAAAAAGTTGTGATGATAGATCGTTGTGAAGTTGTACAATGATGTTCCGAACATTTTGGGTATTTGTAACAATATGCTCCAGCTGACAGTGCTCGAGTCACACACATACTTCAACATTCAGCAGGCAAAACACAAAACTGGTAACAATTACATTTTATTTAAAGTAAATTAAGTACTCTCTACAGTTCTTTTTTTAGTTACTAGAACTCTTGTGTAAGTGAACTATACTAAGAAAGCTTTTGTCAGTACAACATACTATTCCTCTTTCACTTTACTTGTGGAAAATGTGGAAACTGATTGCACAGTTTTCTAAGTCTCCATAGCTTAAAATGGCAGATTAAAACCATGTTGAGAATAAGTATTTAAGATGTTTGCAGAACACAATAAAACACTGTTAGTTAAATGGAATCCCTCCAGTAATCTTACTGATAAATCTTAAGTAAGATTAGTAAATATTCTAGAGTATGTTAACTAGAATTGACATTATACTAACTTGATATTTATGACTTCATTTACTTGGGAAGAGTTTGCTTTCTTTACCTTTTAACTTAAGTTTTCTCCTCAAGTTTGCTTTGCAAAAATAAGGTAATCGGTTTCCAAATATTTAGAATGTTCTTATAACAAAATTCTGTTAGCTGAGATCTTACTTTCATTTTCTCTACACATGTCAGGTTCTGCAGAGTATAACCATGTAGAGATATGAGATTAAAATACATGAGCATGGTTCATATAATGCAACAAACATAATGCAATACAGCATGACCTTCAAGATTATTTATCAGTTTCCTGGTGTCGCGTGAGATCTTTTAAATGAGGAATGAGCACATCAAAAACAAGTAAATGAAATTTCATACCTGCATTCATCATATCACACACAAAATAATACATATCTAAAGAGACTGAGACCTTCTTCAGAGAGTGATGAACACGAGTCCAATGATGATCAGCAGCAGAACCACAGACACACTGACCACCAGAGAAGAGCCTGAAAACACCAGAGACTCACAATCTGAACCACACAGAAATGAGTGTGTTTGTGTTTCAGAGAGAGTTTGTACCTGTTACAGGAAACACAGATGAGATCGCTGGAGATTCAACTGATGATGGTGTTGTTTGCTCTGAAACACATGGGTGTTTTTTTACTCGCAAACATTTCTTAAAGACACTAATGTTTTTCATTACTAAACCATCTGACATGTTTCACACACACAAACCTCAAACTGTTGACTGTATTTGAGCTACTTGAGACTCTCAGGAGGTTTTTCTTAAAGTATTACAGATGCTGGTTTGTTTCATCATTTCTCACCTGTAACATGGATCAGGACTCGTGTGATGAAGCTCTTGTGTCCTTGATCAGACTGAACTCCACACCAGTATTATGAATGTTGTTCAGTCACATGACTGATGCTTCCCGTCAGGAGCTGCTCTTCTCTGTCATCATACAGCTGGATCTTTCCCTCAGGACTCCATCTTCTGCTCTCCTTCACAGACGTCTCTTCAGCACAGAGATCAGCTCCAGATCTCCAGCAGAGAAACTTCACATCACTAATGTGGGATTGTGGGTATTTGCAGCTGATGTTCACAGATCCTCCTGCAGCAGCTGATAGACTGATGCTCTTCACACAACAAGCATCTGATTCAGATCCAAATCAAGTGCAGCAATGTTACAATGACCAGATATATTCATGGATTCTGTCAAATAATGCAGAAATGAATGAAAGCGTCTCACCGTCTCTGATGATCAGATTAAACTCAGAGAAGAAACTGTATTCTTCAGAAACTTTGACTGTAATCTGATATTCTCCAGAGTCGTTCTCATTCAGATCTCTGATAAACACACGTAAGAGACCTGCAGATCTGTCATCCTGAACGGAGAATCGTCTGTCCTGTTTCCATCCTGCTGCTCTGTTAGTGATTATTACAGTAAAACACTGAACTCGAGTTTTACAGAAATATTTCACATGGTTCTTGTGTTTCATCTCATATTTGTAGTTTATAATTGTAACGGAGATATTTTTCACTGAGGGACTTTTATTTTGATGGGTTGCTCTGTCTCCGGTATGTCCGCGGGAGATGCAAAGACGTCTGGGAAGGAGAAGAAAAAAAAACCGTAATGATCAGACACGCATGCAGACACGCCATGATTGCCGTATGAGGAGGTGTCGATTTTTCCGCCTGTTTTAAAAAAAGTAAGACAGTGTTATACATTCAGTTTACGTTTTGTGCACACTGAAATTACCCTGTGAAGTCGGAGACGTTGTTGTGAAGCCGGAGACGTCGTTATAGCAGAAGTTTGGTCAAGTGCGTCATCGGATGAAGAGCGGTGTTGGAGACTGGCCGAGAGCACGAGAGAGAGTTGCTGGAGCCGTGAGTTTCAAGAACACTGTTGTTTTATTGCATCGTTCGACTGGGCATTTTGAGATTTCTGCTGTTTTTTCGAGTCACTCATGAACTGTCTTACAGAGCGAGAGACACTGATTTCTTCCTGCGAGTTACTTAAGTGCACTTGTTAGTGCGCGAGAATGCGTTTTTGAATTGCACTTAATTTCTACGAAGTGATTTCTTTTTGAGCATTTTTTCCTTTTCCTTGAGTCTGAATCTACAAGTCACTCATGAACTGTCTTACAGAGCGAGAGACATTGATTTATTCCTTCGAGTCCCTTAAGTGCACTTGTTAGTGTGCGAGTGTTTCTGAACTGAGTGATTCTTACAGAGTGATTTATTTTTTTTTCCCTTTTTATTTTCTAAGTATTTTTGCAATTTTGGAGAGACTGAGATCATTACGATCAAGTTTTACTTCTGAAACCCCCGAGAAGCACTATAAGCCAGACACTGTTTAGTGAGTCGCGTGCACCCCGTGGCTGAGCGCTATTTTGTTCCAGAGAGTTGGAGTTTTTTTTGGGCCGTGCTGAAATTTTTTTTGTTTATTACCCTGCCATCCTTAAGACATCTCCCTGTTCTATCTCACTGGTCTCATTGTTGCAAGTCGTCTCATCTCATCTCAAGTCATCTCATCTCATCTCATCTCAAGTCGTCTCATCTCATCTCAAGTCATCTCATCTCATCTCATCTCAAGTCATCTCTTCTCATCTCAAGTCTTCGTCGCTACAGACTGGTACAAGAGTTCGTTACACACACACACACACTTTACTGATTCTGATTGAACCGAACTGAGTGTTAAAATGAACTGAGAGTGTCAATTTGAACCGTGTCCATGTGAGCTGAATCAAAAGGAAATTGATTCATTAACTGATTCATAAGAGTCATTGGAGTGAAGTCCATAGTGTTTGCTATGTGAAATGAGTTAAGTGAAACGAGTTGTTTGAAACAAGTTATTTGAAAAGTTATCAAGTTAAAGCTTGAAGAGTTTGTCCAGACCTGTCCAGTGTTTGATAAGCAGCTTGGAAACTGGTATTGAAAATAATTCTTTGAAATTTATATTTGAAGTGTTTTACGGGTTGAGATTGTTAACCTTTTGGAAGGATTACCAATATTGAAAAGAAATTCCAAAACTCTTTTTGTTTTTTTTATTCTCATTTTATTTCATTCTATTGAAATAAGACACAAAGACAAAAATACAGTTTATTAAATTAAAGAAAAGAGGAATAAATTGAATATTGTTAAACAATACAGTTGAAGGTTATTTCATATTTTTTTTACTTACCTTGGTGTAGGGGCGTCTCACTTAGACTGTTAGGTTTAGGAGGGTGGGAACGTGAATTTGAGTTGTCACTTTATATCACGTATCTATACTTCAGGAAGCCACCGCGTTGACACTTACTGACCTGAAGCCCACACTATCTGATCTTATAATATAATAGTCTAAGATAAAACATATACACCTATCGTGCATAATTGAGACTCAAAGCACCAGAGTGAGGACTAAGATCCTTCCACTCTCAAGTCATCCAGGGTAACACTTACATTTCCCCTACGGAGCGAGACTTAGCGTTTCGTTACATTTGGCGTCACGAACAGGATAGGATTAGTGTGTTTAACTTTTTTTTTGCATGTTTCACGAGTCCCAGGCCTACAAGCTGAAGAATGGCCGAGCTTGAGGAAATGAAAAAGGAGATGGCGGAGATACAGAGGCGCTTTGCAGAGCAGGCGGGAGCACTTGAGCAAGCAAGAACCGAACAAAGAGAAGCCCTGTCACTAGCTAGAGCTGTCATTGAGCGTCAAGCTGCCGTACAATCGACCCCAGCTGCTATTTATATACCCAGGGACAGAAAACTTCCAGAGTTCAGCGGCCGCTCAACAAATACAAAATTAAGCATTGAAGAATGGGTTGCATCAATGAAATCTGCCTTCCAGGTGATGAGAGTACCTCCAGAAGATCGAGTAGAGTTGACGAAACAGCATCTTAAAGATGAAGCCAAAGCGACAGTGAGGTTCATGCTGGGAGATGGTGAAAGGTCTGCTGATGACATCTTCAAAGTCCTACTAGACACATATGGAGATAAAGTGCCAATCGGAACCAGACTGAAAGATTTCTATGAGCGTAAGCAAATGCAAGGAGAGACGATACGTTCATACGCGTATGATTTGCAAGAGAGACTCAGCCGAGTCCAGCGCAGGGAGCCAAGCCGTGTTCCAGATGCCGAAAGTGTGTTAAAAGAGCAGCTGGTCCTGGGCCTTCGAGATGATTTCCTGAGGCGTGAAATGAAAAGACGAGTTAAAGAGGACATGAGTTTAACTTTTGTTCAGGTAATGCAAGCAGCAATCACGTGGGCTGAAGAAGAAGAGACGCAAACATCAAATAATCCAAAACCCAGCCCCCGTGTCAGAGTAGTTAATGCTGATGCAGAACAAACTTCCTCTACTTTAACTCTGGAAAAACTGCATGAAGCCATACAAAAGATTGCTGCCCGCCAAGAAGAACTTTACCAGGCCGTACATGGTAACAGCGGAGTACGACTTCAACAGAGCCGTCCAAAAAGACAACCCCTGAAAGACGGCGATGGCCGATACATCTGTTATTCGTGTGGCGAACCTGGGCATACTAGCAGGCGCTGCTCACAGGGTACTGAGGCAGCTAGGGTGTCTGATCAGTCTCGACGTTCTACAGGGATGGCTGAAACTAACATGGGGAACGTTCCAACCAGCACAACACAAGCCAGCTCTGGGCCATCTGTGATAAGGAGTCATATAGCTGAATGGACAGACGAAGCGACAGAGACATTAAAAAACGGTGCATTTGGAGATTGTTTGACTATTGAAGTTAGAATAGCTGGTGTCAAGACAAACTGCTTGCTGGATACAGGCTCAGAAGTGTCCACTATTACAGAGTCACACTTTAGGAAGCACTTTGGAGAACAAGAGCTGAAATTGTCATCTGCTCACTGGGTCAAACTCACTGCAGCTAATGGGCTTGACATTCCGGTCCTTGGATGTTTACAAGCTGACGTGGAGTGCATGGGGAAGGTTCTCCCAGGGAAGTGCATCTTTGTGCTGACAGACACCAGCCCAGAAGCAGAGGAGATAAGAGGACTTTCGGGAATCATTGGAATGAATATTATCAGTGAGTTTAAGTCGTTGTTTGTCACAGGAGAGAGTGTAAAGACAGCCAACAAGTACAGACAACCCACAGAAGCAAAGATAAGAAGGGTGCTGGCAAGTGTCGAGAGAACTGAATCCCTGGGTCCTGACGGCAAGATCGGGTTCGTCAAAGTTGGTGGTAAGCAAACCATCACCATCCCTCCTTTAAGTGAGAAAGTGTTTGAAGGCCGTTGCAGAGTGCCACCTAAAGTGAAGTGCCAAGTATTAGTTGAGCCCACCAGTGGTGCGAGTCTACCCAAGGGACTCCTAGTGGCCAATGTGTTAACAAAAACTGAAGGTGGTAAAGTTCCTGTACGTGTAATGAATTCGAGTGAGCGGACCATCAGACTGAACCCAAGATGCAGAGTGGCAGTGGTGTCTAAGCCACAGGAGGTATTAACTGAAAACACACTGGAGTTTGAAGAAGAGGAAGGGACGCTTCATGTTAGAAGAGTGGCACATGTTCAAACAGTTGAAGTCTCTGACAAACCTCAGGTTCAGGCGAATTACGATAAGCTCACCCCCTTACAACGAGAAGAACTAGACCAGCTGTTGGCAAAGTACAGAGATGTATTCTCCAAAAGTGACAGTGACTATGGGTACACACAGGCAGTGACACATGACATTCACACTGGTGACGCTCCACCAATAAAACAGAGGCACCGTCGAGTACCACCACATGTTTTTCAAGAATTCAAAAAACATGTGCAGGACCTTGTGTCGCAAGGCATTCTTAGGGAGAGTGCGAGTCCCTGGGCATCTCCAGCAGTGATAGTTGTGAAGAAAGACGGCAGTGTGCGCTTCTGTTGTGATTACAGAAGATTAAATCAAGTCACATGCAAAGATGCGTATCCGCTTCCCAGAGTGGAGGAATCTCTGGACGCACTGGGGAATGCTCAGTTGTTCTCCACCTTAGATCTGACGGCCGGCTATTTCCAGGTAGCTATGAGCGAGCGTGATCGTGAAAAGACAGCAGTCACTACCCCGTTTGGATTATTCGAGTGGACGCGGATGCCGTTCGGGCTGTGCAATGCACCAGCCACCTTCCAGCGCCTTATGGGGGTAGTGCTCGGGGATTTGGCTTTTGATGTCCTCCTGATATATCTGGATGATATTATCGTGTTTTCCAAAGACTTCAAGAGTCACTGTGAACGACTAGAGCTTGTCTTTGATCGACTGAGACGCCATGGCCTAAAGTTGAAACCAAGCAAATGCTTTCTCTTCAAATCCGAGGTGAAATTCTTGGGTCACGTGATCTCCTCTGAAGGAATCAAAGTCGACAGTGAAAAAGTTAGTGCTTTGGATACTTGGCCTCCTCCTAAGAGTGTAAAGGAAGTGAGACAACTGATCGGATTCATGAGTTATTACCGACGATTTGTTCCAAAGTTTGCTCAAATAGCAAAACCATTGCATGCATTAATGGGCAACAAAGACAGAAGGAAAGCCTCTGAATCGTTCATGTGGAGCAACGAATGCCAGACCGCATTTGATGAATTAAAACAATGCCTCATGTCACCACCTGTCCTCTCTTACCCTGACTTCAGCCTTCCGTTTATTCTTACAACTGATGGGAGTCACCAGGGCCTTGGAGCTGTGTTGAGCCAAAAGCAAGGGGGAGCAGAGCGCGTCATCGCATTTGCTAGCAGAGGCCTGAGAGGGTCAGAGAAAAATGACAAGTACTACAGTGCATTCAAATTGGAGCTGTTGGCCCTCAAGTGGGCAGCAACAGAAAAGTTCAAAGAGTATCTGATGTTCTCCAAGTTCACCGTAATCACTGACCATAATCCACTGCGTTATCTGGAGACCGCTAACCTTGGAGCAGTCGAGCAACGCTGGGTGGCTCAGTTGGCGGAGCTTAATTTCGAGGTTCTGTATAAGCCTGGAAGGCTGAATACCAATGCTGATGCTCTGTCGAGAATTTCCTCCAGAGAAGTCCCTGAACGGGAAGACACAGAGAAGGATTTCATCCGACTTAATTCTGAAGAAGTGCGTGCATGTCTATGGCCAATGCGAGAGTTCAAACAGGGAGAAACTGACGTTCAAGTGGCTGTACAAGCATCCATCAAGAAAGTGCTGAATGGTTACAGCTGGGATGAAATTAGAGAGCTGCAAAAACGTGATTCCTTGATGGGTCCCATATACAATGGCGTGTCCAAAAACAGAAGGCCAAGCCGGTCTGAACAACAGAGCATGTCCCCAGAGTTGAAAAAGCTTTTCAGGGAGTTTGAACGTCTTCAGCTGCATCATGGGGTGGTGTTTAGATGTATTCTTGACCCAAGGGATGGAGAGAAAGTTAGGCAGTTAGTTGTTCCAGCCCCCTTACGCCGTTCAGTTTATGACAGCCAACATGAGCATGGAGGTCATTTTGGAGAGAGGAGTACTCTGACACTGATCAGAAGGAACTACTATTGGCCTAGTATGTCTAAAGACGTCCAAGGATGGATAGAACAGTGTAAAAGATGTACCCTTGCGAAGGATGTATTTCCAAGGATCAGAGCTCCGATGACATGTAGCAATGTCACGGCTCCTCTAGAAGTTCTGGCAATGGACTACACCCAGCTGGAAATGTCCTCAGGAGGATATGAAAATGTACTTGTACTGACTGACATGTTCACTCGATTTACAGTTGCTGTCCCAACCAAGAACCAAACAGCGAGTACCACTGCAAAGGCCCTCATCAAACATTGGTTTGTCTACTATGGCTGCCCAGCGCGTCTGCATTCGGACCAGGGAAGGTGTTTCGAAGCGCAAGTAATCAAAGAACTCTGTAAAGTGTATGGTATCGGGAAAAGTCGTACCAGTCCCTACCACCCTCAGGGAAACTCTCAATGTGAGAGGTTTAACCGCACAATGCACGATATGCTGAGAACATTGACGCCTGAGCAGAAGAAAGACTGGAAAACTCACTTGCCAGAGCTAGTGATGGCATACAACAATCACATTCACTCATCCACTGGCTATTCTCCTTTTTACTTGATGTTTGGGAGGGATGCCCGCCTTCCATTAGATGTCTTGGGTGGAAAGGATTTAGAGGAGAGTGATGCAGAAAACCTGGACGACTGGGTGAAGAATCATCATAGCCGACTAAAGACCGCTGTTGAAGTTGCAAATACAGCCACACAAGAAGCCTCTAAGAGACGAAAGAGAGTGTATGACCGCAAGTCCTCTGGAGCGCTTGTAAGGCCTGGTGACCGTGTGTTGTTATGCAATCACAAACATAGGGGCAGAAATAAGATTCAAGACAAGTGGGAACACACACCCTACATTGTAGTCAAACAGAATCATTCAGACACACCGGTATTCACTGTCAAACCCGAGAAGGGGGGTCCATCCAGAGTAGTACACAGAGATCAGCTCCGTCACTGCACTTTTCCTTTATCGTCATCTAGTACGCCACGTCCAGTCAGATGCAGACCCGAAAATCGGTCAGATTCTGAAACAGAATTCCCAGATCTTGTGTGTTTTCCAACCACTGCACATAGACAGAATAAAGAAAAAGAGGTGGTACAGACAGAAACAAATGATGTAGAACAAATAGAGAGTGTAATGCAAGAACAGGAGAATGTAATACAAGATGTAATCCCAGAAATAGAGTTAGGGGTACAAGAGGTTTCAGATGATGCTGACATTTCCGATGTTGAATGTGAAAGTGTTTCAGAGCTCAGACGCTCGCAAAGACAAAACCGTGGTAAATTACCTGTAAGGTATCAAAATGATTATCTTATGAAATGAGAATTGACTGAGGTTGTGATGAAGTATGTATGAACTTGTGTGAGTTTGAAAATGTGTATTTTGTATGAAGTTGCACTTTTAAATTGTGTTGTTTATGTTCCAGAGAGACTTGCCGGAGATGTCGATGGTATGGCAGGGTTTAGCAGGGGGGAATGTAACGGAGATATTTTTCACTGAGGGACTTTTATTTTGATGGGTTGCTCTGTCTCCGGTATGTCCGCGGGAGATGCAAAGACGTCTGGGAAGGAGAAGAAAAAAAAACCGTAATGATCAGACACGCATGCAGACACGCCATGATTGCCGTATGAGGAGGTGTCGATTTTTCCGCCTGTTTTAAAAAAAGTAAGACAGTGTTATACATTCAGTTTACGTTTTGTGCACACTGAAATTACCCTGTGAAGTCGGAGACGTTGTTGTGAAGCCGGAGACGTCGTTATAGCAGAAGTTTGGTCAAGTGCGTCATCGGATGAAGAGCGGTGTTGGAGACTGGCCGAGAGCACGAGAGAGAGTTGCTGGAGCCGTGAGTTTCAAGAACACTGTTGTTTTATTGCATCGTTCGACTGGGCATTTTGAGATTTCTGCTGTTTTTTCGAGTCACTCATGAACTGTCTTACAGAGCGAGAGACACTGATTTCTTCCTGCGAGTTACTTAAGTGCACTTGTTAGTGCGCGAGAATGCGTTTTTGAATTGCACTTAATTTCTACGGAGTGATTTCTTTTTGAGCATTTTTTCCTTTTCCTTGAGTCTGAATCTACAAGTCACTCATGAACTGTCTTACAGAGCGAGAGACATTGATTTATTCCTACGAGTCCCTTAAGTGCACTTGTTAGTGTGCGAGTGTTTCTGAACTGAGTGATTCTTACAGAGTGATTTATTTTTTTTTCCCTTTTTATTTTCTAAGTATTTTTGCAATTTTGGAGAGACTGAGATCATTACGATCAAGTTTTACTTCTGAAACCCCCGAGAAGCACTATAAGCCAGACGCTGTTTAGTGAGTCGCGTGCACCCCGTGGCTGAGCGCTATTTTGTTCCAGAGAGTTGGAGTTTTTTTTGGGCCGTGCTGAAATTTTTTTTGTTTATTACCCTGCCATCCTTAAGACATCTCCCTGTTCTATCTCACTGGTCTCATTGTTGCAAGTCGTCTCATCTCATCTCAAGTCATCTCATCTCATCTCATCTCAAGTCGTCTCATCTCATCTCAAGTCATCTCATCTCATCTCATCTCAAGTCATCTCTTCTCATCTCAAGTCATCTCTTCTCATCTCAAGTCTTCGTCGCTACAGACTGGTACAAGAGTTCGTTACACACACACACACACTTTACTGATTCTGATTGAACCGAACTGAGTGTTAAAATGAACTGAGAGTGTCAATTTGAACCGTGTCCATGTGAGCTGAATCAAAAGGAAATTGATTCATTAACTGATTCATAAGAGTCATTGGAGTGAAGTCCATAGTGTTTGCTATGTGAAATGAGTTAAGTGAAACGAGTTGTTTGAAACAAGTTATTTGAAAAGTTATCAAGTTAAAGCTTGAAGAGTTTGTCCAGACCTGTCCAGTGTTTGATAAGCAGCTTGGAAACTGGTATTGAAAATAATTCTTTGAAATTTATATTTGAAGTGTTTTACGGGTTGAGATTGTTAACCTTTTGGAAGGATTACCAATATTGAAAAGAAATTCCAAAACTCTTTTTGTTTTTTTTATTCTCATTTTATTTCATTCTATTGAAATAAGACACAAAGACAAAAATACAGTTTATTAAATTAAAGAAAAGAGGAATAAATTGAATATTGTTAAACAATACAGTTGAAGGTTATTTCATATTTTTTTTACTTACCTTGGTGTAGGGGCGTCTCACTTAGACTGTTAGGTTTAGGAGGGTGGGAACGTGAATTTGAGTTGTCACTTTATATCACGTATCTATACTTCAGGAAGCCACCGCGTTGACACTTACTGACCTGAAGCCCACACTATCTGATCTTATAATATAATAGTCTAAGATAAAACATATACACCTATCGTGCATAATTGAGACTCAAAGCACCAGAGTGAGGACTAAGATCCTTCCACTCTCAAGTCATCCAGGGTAACACTTACATTTCCCCTACGGAGCGAGACTTAGCGTTTCGTTACATAATGACGATTCCTCCTGAATATCCTCTCACACTCCTGATTTGTTGTTGATCTGTTGAACACAAACTCAGATCATTTGTCATTTTGTTCTCAATATAAACACATATCTGCTCACTTTACTGCAACATTTATGAATGAAGATTATGAGTGTAAATCTTACATCAGATAAAAACGTTACTGATGGAGTCTGTTATGAGTTTCACGTGTGAACGGCAGTAATTACAGTCAGTGTTGAGTATCGTGATGTTGTGGAGATCATCATGGGTTTGAGGCTCTCAGTTACTCACCTCTTATAACATTCAGATTCACTTCAGTGTAGAAATCATCAGCTAAAGAGATATCAACTCCACACTGGTACATCCCAGAATCCAGTTCTCTCAGATCTCTGATGGTCACAGTGAAGACTGCTGATATCGTGTCGTCATACAGAGAGAATCTTCCAGAATGAACCCATTTATATTTCTCATTAGTCTTGATTTGGTCTTTGCACTCTGACCACTGTCCTTTACAAAAATACTTTGTATTTGCTGCATATCCTCTATCATAATTGCATTTGATCGTGACTCCTCCTCCTGAATATCCCGTCACACTGATGGAGCTCATGACTCCTACAACAAACCAGCATCAAACACACTTTAATATATTTATGAGACTACACAGAAATGAACTTTCTTCAGCAGTCACTAGAACATCATGAAGTGAAGTGAAAGACTCTCCTCATCAAATCTGTGCTGTTTTTAGTGATTTACTCTGAGTTCAGATTCTTACCAGGAATCATCAGCAGAGTGAAAGTCAAGATGATCTTCATTCTTCTCTCTTATTAAATGATCCTCTCTGTTGTCAGTAGATTCAGTTCTTCTGAAGCTCTCGATGTGTGTTCAGATGAGTTTTGAGTGTTTCTTTCCTGGTTACGTTTAACATGAAGTGCTGAATGCGACGGAGACACTGATGGACACAAACAGCAGTGGTTCACATGGTCACCTTATAAATGCATGTATTTCTTTGATTAATTATTATACCAGTGAGAATATCAATTACACTTTAAGATTTGACTTTTAATAACCCAGCTAACAGAATTTTGTCATAAGAACGTTCTCTACATATTCAGTGTTGGTTCTGGGAACATTAAAAACGTCCAGTTTTCTTGACATTACAGGAACGTTTTTATAAGGTGTAATGTTCCTCAAACGTTCTTTCAACTTGATTTTGATCTAAAATTCAACATTGTAGGAACGTTGATTTGTAACATTACAAGAACATGAAATTGTCCAGTTTCCTTAATGTTAGTAGAATGTTATTTAAAGGTTAGTATGATGTTCCTGAAACATTCTTTCAATCATTCAAACACCTGCTGTGAACAAACACTGAAAGAAAGAGAAATAAGAACACAAACTACAACTTTCTTCAGCCACAGCCTTAGATGAACTGAAGATAAAAGACATTAAATCTCTGAAGATCTGATTCAACAACTCCACAAACAGCATTACCAGCTTCATTTATTACCAACCAGACTGACTTTATTTCTGTCACAAGTCTACAGAAGCTCTTATTGAGAATTAACAGAAGTTTAGACGTTTCTTTTGAGGTCACCATCATGGAGATCAGTGGTTGCTTTAGTTGAGCTCTTGACCCTCGACTGTTATAGAGTTCCTTCTTTATCATCAATTGCATGTTTTTTTTCAGAAAACATTTCTGCAATGATCAAGTAAATCAACATGTATGTTTTAATAACAGACAAACAACTGCACTAAAGTGGTCTAAGCAACTGCTTTATTGTAGTTTTCTTTACTTTTGATATTGAAGTGTTATGGAAAAGGAAATAAACTCAAAATTACAAGAAATTGTTTTTAACATTGAACTGATTTATGTTGGATTATCCAAAACTATTTAGAAGTTAAAATCGACACACTTAAACATCAGCACTCATCATACAAACCTCAACAATGGTGACAAAAAAAAATAAATAAAAATTCAGCTGCATAATTTATTCATGTTGCAATGCATGCTGGGAGCCATGAATGTGTTTTGTATGCTGGCATGAAGCATATCACCATTGTTGTGTTTCATATGCTGAATGTTGATGTCTAAACTTCTGCTAATTCTCAATAAGAGCTTCTGTAGACGTGTAACAGAAATAAAGTCAGTGGGGTTAGTAATAAGTGAAGCTTTAATGCTGTTTGTTGAGTTGTTTAATCAGATCTTCAGAGATGTAATTTCTTTTATCTTCGGTTCATCTAAGGCTGTGGCTGAAGAAAGTTGACTTGGGTAAAGTTGGTTTTATATTCGCACATTCGGACTTCTGATAAATTCAGACTTTCCAATAAATGTGCAATAAATTAATGTTTGCGAATTTTAAGCAGCGACATGATATTGACAACCAACGATTGTCAACTTACAAATTTTTTCACAGTCGATCAAAATAGGCAAGTATTGTTTTAATGGCATATTTACTTGTGAATGTCCACTGAATGTCCAATGTAGTGTGATTAACAAGGCTATTGAATACGGATGTCCGAATGTGCGAATATAAAACCAACTTTACCCAAGTAGAAAGTTGAAGTTTGTGTTCTTATTTCTCTTTCTTTCAGTGTTTGTTCACATGGTGTTTGAATGATTGAAAGAATGTTTCAGGAACATCATACTAACCTTTAAATAACATTCTACTAACATTAAGGAAACTGAACATTTTCATGTTCTTGGAATGTTACAAATCAACGTTCCTACAATGTTGAATTTTAGATCAAAATTAAGTTGAAAGAACGTTTGAAGAAGATTATACCTTATAAAAACGCTCCTATAACGGCAAGAAAACTAGCCGTTTTTAACGTTCCCAGAACCAACAGTGAATATTTAGAGAACGTTCTTATGACAAAATTCTGTTAGCTGGGTTATTACTAAATGTCATCATCAAGTTAAATATAATATAAATAAATATAATTCTCATTCATAAACCTCACCATCTCTTCATTTTTCCAGCGCTTCTCTGTTTGAATGACTCTTTTACTGCTTCAGTGAATCTGGTCACATGAAACACATCAGATTAAACCTGCTGGAAACCACAAACCACGAAAGTGTGACACAAATAAACCTGAGAGTCAAGCGGCTCCATCTAGTGTTGGTCAGTCTGATCTCCTGAAGATGGAGGAGAGTCGCTGCTCATGTTCAGAGCTGACGGTCCGTGCAGCTTTTGGTCCTTCGTTTTTTGATTTAATATTGAAATCGGAAAATGAAAAAACGACACCTTTTTCGTGTTTATTTTAAAAAAAAAATTCAAACAAAACGAAAAACAAGAATTCGCCTTGACTTTTCGTTTTTCGTTCAGGGGTAGACAATGAATAAACAACGTGAATACAGAGATTGTATATAATGGGGAGACAAGAGGGTCTGTATCTCTTCCCATTGGAGAAAATGTAACAGCTAACTTAATCACGTGTGGCTCCTCTCAGCCTATCCTGTAATGGCAGTGACATCAGTCACAATGTTCCCTAGTCTGCCTTGTCTTAAAAAAATACATTTTTATCAAGCTAAAATCTACATAGGCTATAGTTCTCAACGAAAGTATTGTTTGGTGTAAAACATCCTTAAGATTGGCAAACAGCCTGTCCATTAATTAAATGATTAGCTATTTGCCCACAAAAGCTGTTTAATCAGCATAGTGAAGCCTTTCATCCATTGACTTCCATTCAAAAACAGCCTCCGGTCTCCTTCCCTGCGTGCCGCGGGGGGCGGGGCGTTAGCATTAGCTGTTACGCTTTTTTGCAAGTATCCATGGGTTTCATGTGACGTCACTGTATGTTATCGCCGCCATATTTGTGTCTGGTCACAGCGCGCGCCCTGTTTAAGTCTATGGTGACAGCATCTACAAGTGCAGAAGAAGGCCAACAAAACGCTCTCAGAAGGTTCACAACAAGTTTACAATATATCTGGTATAGGCTATGTTGTGTTATTAGCCGTTTTAACAGTCGTCAGAGAAACCCCGAACTACAATTTTATTCGATCCCAAAGTTAGATCGACGGAATTGTTGGCTTCAATCAGAAGGGACCACACCACTGGCAGCCAAACAGCAATGCACAACATTAATAACTGCTGGGACTGTCATTTACACAACATTATAACGAGAACACTATTGTAATAAAGCGTTGTGAATCCTCTATGTTGTTGTTTCAACGTGTTGTTGTGGGAAGAGTGCGTCTACTGGAGTTAAACATTGCTTACACGACTTGTTCAAACTTCACTTGTGCATTAGCGTCATTTTTTAAATTTATTAAGTATAAATATCTGATTAATCTCATAAAGGATGTGTTTCGTTGAGGTAAATAACCCGCAGAGCTGATGATCATCTATAGCTTCAGTGCGAGGGCTCAAAAAATAAGGCAAAACATTAGTATGATTGGGACTGTCTTCTTATACATGATATTTTAATCGTATACACTTGTAATATAACGTTGTGAATTCTTTGGGCTTATTTGCTGTGTTTCGGAGTTATTGACTACGTTACTTCAAGTTCATCTGTGCATGATTTTGTGCAAATACTAGTTGTAATATTTTTATGAATTACCTTGTATAGGATGTGTTCCATTGCGTAAACCTTCAGTTTATGGGTTTTGATTCTCTTCAGCTTCAGCGTGCGCAGCTCAAAACAGCAATGTTTACTACTGTAATATTAAAACTTTCATGTTTTCAAAAAATGAATGCATTATTTTTAATAACTAGCACTTATATTGTTCTCGTATTATTTTCATAAACACATGGTTTAGTTAATAATAAGGATCACGAACTATTTAAAACTATAAGAGTTTTCCTCAAATCATCTCATTTTGATAACATAACGTTACACGCGCTGAATGAACACCCGTAAACTGAAGCACTTTGCTAGGTTAATTAACTCAACGGAACACATCCTATATATGGTAATTCATATATATTTATACAAGATAAATATAAAATTACAACTTATATTTGCACAAAATCATGCGCGCATGAACTTGAACTAGTAACGTAGTCAGAATAGCTCCTGTTGTGTATGCATTCTTCCTGTAACAACACGCCGAAACACAGCATTTAGAATTAAATATTTTAATACAATAGTGTAGACAATTAAAATGTTATTAATATGACAGCCACAATCGTAGATAATGTTTTGTGTTGCTGTTTGAGCACTCGCGCTGAAGCTAAAGATGATAGTAAAAAATACAATGAAGCGCTGCTATGTTAGTTGCCATCTCGGACACAAATATGGCGGCGGGCGGAAGTGACGTCTTTGAAACCCATGGAACAAAAGAGGGGCATCCTGAAGGCCATTTTCTTTTTTTATTGGTTACTTTAAATTATCTTTTCTTTGTCCTGGGTTTATGGATTTAATTCCACAAAAAATAACCTCAAATTATTTAATTCAATAGAAACACATTTAGAGTATTTTAAATCTAAATATCCTAATATGTTTATTCTTTTGGGTGGAGACTTTAATCAAACTTTAAATAATAATTTGGATCACCACCTAGACTGTCTGATAGCTCATCAGGCCTTTGTGGTTTGATCTCTCGATTTGGCTTAACTGACATTTGGAGAGAAAAACATCCTCATGCTTTACAGTTTACTTGGTCTAACAATTCTGGTTCTCTTAGATCAAGAATTGATTTTTGGTTAATATCAGACTCTTTATCCAATTTTGTCAATAGAGTTGAAATATTGCCTTCTCCTTTGTCTGACCATAAATCTATCATTCTATCTTTCGATAGCCCTTCTTCTTACTCAAAAATGTATAATTCATACTGGAAACTTAACTCTGCTTTATTAGAGGATGGAGAAATTTGTCGATCTGTCATATCTAGGATTACTTTTTTTTATTAACAAAGCCCAAACTGAAGATAATTTTGGTTCTAATTGGGAGCTGCTAAAATATAATATTAGATTATTTTTAGTCAAAGCTGGAGCTCAAAAAGCTAAGCAATATAAAGCAGAGGAACTTGATATTGTTAAAAGACTTGTCTACCTCTCCTGCTCTCCTTTTGAAAATGTATCTGTTGACCAGAAATCAGAATTAGTTGAACTTCAGAATTCATTAGATAACTTGTATATTCGAGGTGCTTTTGTTCGCTCAAGAAGGAGGTGGTTAGAGGAGGGAGAATGTAATTCCAGCTATTTTTTTTAGATTAGAGAAACAGTGAAGTCAACTAAACTCTATAAGTAGTCTTAAGGTAAATGGTGTGGTTTTAAACAATTATAAAGAAATTTCTAATTATTGTGAAGAGTTTTATAAAGACCTTTATCATTCTAGATACTCTCAACAGAATTTGGACTTATTCTTTAACTCCCTTGATACGGACCTTATACCTAAAATTAATGATATTGGAAAGAATTTATGACACTCCTATTCAAATTCAAGATATTTCTGGGGCCAATGACAAGTTAAAACTTAATAAATCTCCAGGAAATTATGGTTTGACCACAGAATTTTATGAAAAATTTTCAAATCATCTTTCACTGTTTCTCTTCAATGTTTATTTAGAAAGTCTTTAAAAGGGTATTCTCCCACCATCTATGACTCAGGGTGTTATAAATTTGATCCCTAAACCTCAAAAAGACCACTCTCAATTGGAAAATTGGCGACCTATAAGTCTTCTGAATAATGACTATAAAATTTTAGCCATGATTTTTGCTAAAAAGATTAAATTTGTCATAGATGATATAATAGATTAATGTCAATCAGGCTTTATGACAGACAGACAGACTTATTTCAAACAATATTAGACTTGTTCTTGATATTTTAGATTACGCAGATTTGATCTTGGATGACAGTTTTCTGCTTTTTCTTGATTTTTATAAAGCTTTTGATTCCATTGAATTTCCTTTTATTCTTAAGTCCTTGAATATTTTTGGTTTTGGCCCTAATTTCATTAATGCAATTCAAACTTTGTATAATAATACCAATGCTTCAATTAAATTACAACATGGTACCACTTATAGGTTTAATATAGAGAGAGGCATTCGTCAAGGCTGCCCTATCTCGTCTTATCTTTTTCTGCTTCCCATGCAACTCTTAGCCATCCACATTCAGAATAGTAATTTGAAAGGTATCTCTGTGGCAAACCGGTCAGTATTAATAAGCCAACAAGCTGATGACACAACTCTTTTTAAAAAAAAAATAAAGATCAAGTTCATTTAGCCTTAGACAAAATTAGTGTTTTTTTCCTCTGCTTCTGGTTTATGTCTTAATATCCATAAGTGTGAACTTTTATCTTTAAAAGATTCTACTGATGTTAAAATTTGTGACATCCCAGTCAAATCTGAAGTTAAATATTTAGGTATCATTATATGTAAAGATCAGAAAAAGATATCAAAGCTTAATTTTGAACCTCTTATTCTCTCTATCCGACGCAAATTAAATTCTTGGTTACAGCGTGATCTGTCAATAACAGGTAGAGTGTTACTTTCTAAGGCAGATGGGTTATCTCGGGTTATCTATCCTGCAATGGTATTGGATGTTTCTGTGTACATTTGTAGAATGCTGGACAAAATTATAGTCGACTTTGTTTGGAATTTTAAAACACACTTAATTAAAAAAAGTGTTATGTTAGCTGATCGGGCTATGGGGGGATTTGAGTTAGTAGATTTCTCTACTCTTAATAATTCATTTAAAGTTAAATGGATAAAAACATTTTTAAACAACCCCACATCCTGTTGGAATTTTATTCCAAATCATATATTTAATTCTGCTGGAGGTTTACATTTTTTATTGCGCTGCAATTTTGACATCTCTAAAACACCTTTATCTTTATCCAGTTTTCATAAACAGGCTTTAATAAGTTGGTCACTTATATATAATTATCATTTTTCTCCACATAGCTACTTTATTTGGAATAATAAAAATATTAGATATAAAAATAAATCTCTTTTTTTTCACAATTGGTTTGATAAAAATATACTTTTAGTCAGTCAACTTTTAGATGATCGTGGTGTTCTTTTTACTTATGAACAATTTATGCAAGAATTCTCCTTTCCATTCCCCCCTAAGAGAATATGCCATTGTGTTTGGTGCAATTCCTGATTGTATTAGTAAAGTCTGGCCCTAAAGGTTCTTTAGACTCTCCTCTTTTTGACAACACTAACCTATTTGTTGACCAAAGTCTTCTCAATACCATGTCAAACAAAGACATTCGTTCAATTATTAATAAATCTCAGATTTCTTTACCTGCTTGTGTGAGTTGTTGGAATAACATATTTAGTGATATAGAATGGGAAGAGTTTTGGCTTCTTCGACAAAAATTCTTCTTATCTAATAAAGTTCTTGAAGTCTGAAATCCTTTTAAATTATAAACTTGCTAAATTTAATAATAGTATTTCACCCAATTGCTCTTTTTGCCTTCAGTATGAAGAAATAATTAATCACTTGTTTTGGAACTGTACTTACTGTAAAGTCTTCTGGATTTATTTTTCAAATTTTGTTAAAAAATATTTAAATCCAAACTTTTGTATAACCCCAAAAATTGTGTTTTTTGGTTATTCTTTGAATTTAGACCCTTCTCATTGTAAACGTATTATTAATTTATTGCTTTATTGTGCTAAATTTTACATTCATAAATGTACATTTTCAAAGAAAACTCCCTACTTTTTTATTTTCAGGAAAGACTTTGATATGTATGTAAACTCGTTAAGAAACTCTAATAATTCTATTGCATGTAAGACTCTTTCATGGTGTAAATCTTTTAAGCTAGCATAGTTTGCTTTTTGAGTATTGTTTGTAACCCTCATTGTCCTTTGTTCTTTGTAATTGTACTTATTCTTCATAATAAATAATAAATAAATAAAAAAAAAAAAAAAAAAAGAGGGGCGTCACTCAATTTTGGGGTGTTGTCTAACTGGAAGAGATGTTTTTAACGATCCAACCAAAAAAGTTTTTTTTTTGTACGGAAGCCTGAAAGGCCATTCATTATTACTTTATTTTTTTCTTGTTTTCTCATGATCATAACTACTTTTTAATGTTTAGATCACGAGAAAAAATTATGTCAAGATAATGAGAAATAAATAAATAAAATATTGCTGCATGCTTGACTTCCATGGAAACATGCGTTTTTTCCCCAGTGCCTGCCTAGATATATGGAAACATTTTACTATAATACATTCATTTATTTTGATGAGTATGAACTATTTTACAGGGCCTGTAGCTTATAGCTCGAGAGGGCAAAATATTTTATTTATGCAAATTTTATGATTAGCCTACTCCGTTTTTTATTGCTTAGTTATTTATTTATTTTATTATTATTATTATTATTTAGCATAAACTACAAATTATAATGACACGGGTGTAATTTTGTCACAATATGGCTACTGTAGTCTATATTTTACATAGGCTACACATTTCGTCATTTGTCTGAACTTATCCAATCGGCGTCATTTGAGGTTGGACATGGCCCAGGTAAAAAAAATACTATAGTAGTTGACAGTAAATAGTGTTTTTGAACCATACTATAGTAAATTGTAGTATACTGTATATATTATAGTATTTACAACACTTTGTTAATAAATGCTACAGCAAAGGCTGTTTGGTTTTTACTACAGTAAACTGCGTGTATTGTAGTATAATATAGTTTAAAAAAAACTTAGTAGAGTATTGGGTAACGTAATTTGTTTATATTACTATATAGTTGTTATATTACCAAAGCAATAGCCTATAGAATTACCACAGCAAATTAATTCAAGTACTTTAGTATGGTTCAAAAACACTACAGTATTTACTATAAATTACTACAGTATTTTTTCACCCGGAGGGCTACAAGAATTATAATTAGTCAAATCGTTTCTTAAGGCTAGATATTTCGCCTTTATGTGCTACAAGTCTTGTATAATTTTGCTCTTCAATATGAATAACGCAGAAGAACACAGCCGCAATGGCGCGTGATCAATAGTCTCTTGCATGCCAAATTTCACGTGTATAGTGTTACTTCGGTAAAGTTGGTTTTATATTCGCACATTCAGACTTCTGATAAATTCAGACTTTCCAATAAATGTGCAATAAATTAATGTTTGCGAATTTTAAGCAGCGACATGATATTGACAACCAACGATTGTCAACTTACAACATTTTTCACAGTCGATCAAAATAGGCAAGTATTGTTTTAATGGCATATTTACTTGTGAATGTCCACTGAATGTCCAATGACATGGGTAAAGTTGGTTTTATATTCGCACATTCGAACTTCTGATAAATTCAGACTTTCCAATAAATGTGCAATAAATTGATGTTTGCGAATTTTAAGCAGCGACATGTTATTGACAACCAACAATTGTCAACTTTTTTCACAGTCGAAAAATAGGCAAGTATTGTTTTAATGGCATATTTACTTGTGAATGTCCACTGAATGTCCAATGTAGTGTGATTAACAAGGCTATTGAATACGGATGCCCGAATGTGTGAATATAAAACCAACTTTACCCAAGTCATAGTGTTAACCTTCGTCATAAAAGCTATTAAAGTGACATTAACTACTGCTCTATAAACAGACGAGCAGATAATACGTAGGCTAAACAGTGCTTGCAATTTATAATTAACTTTAATTTAAAGTGTAATTGTTTTTTATATAGGCTATCAACCACACAGAAACACGACTGTCTCAGTGTATCAGTGTATATCGTATGGTATGAGCTTTATATGCATTAATGAGACTATTTACTCGTGTAAGAATTAAAATAAAGAAAATGTGTTAACCTGAAATGATGACTCTGAAGACTTTAAACTTTATAATCATTTTATTGACCACATACACTGTAGCCTCAACCTGATGGTAAAAAAAACAAATCAAGTGACCAACAGATTCATCAAATAGAATAGCGAATGTTTGCTATAGTTATCGCTAGAAGTGAGCTTTTTACAACGGGCTAGCAAGCATATTCATGCAAAAGAAACGTTAAACAACTGAAACAATACACTTACATTCATATACAACAGTGGTTCTCAACTCCAGTCCTCGGGACCCACTGTTCTGAACATTTTGTATGTCTCCCTTATTTAACGCACCTGATTCAGATCATCAGCTCTCAAGGAGAGAGCTCCATGAACTGAACTGAGTGTGTCAGATAAGAGAGACATACAAAATGTGCAGAGCAGTGGGTCCCAAGGACTGGAGTTGAGAACCACTGATATACAAGACATATCTCTTATTGTTTTTCCCAAAATCTCCCACTTGATTTGAGCAAATCAGGTAAAGAGGTTGAAAAACACCTATTCCTGTGTGACAACACCCCAAAAATCTCCTTTTTTGGCTAAAGGTTGCAGGCTTGCCTTCCAGTGGCTTTGGTGACTAGAGGGTATGCACGTGACGTCATCGTCGACCGTTATGACTGCGGTCACGCCTACTGAGTGGCACAAAGACTGAGCGGCAGGAAAGAGCTTTGTGATTGACTGTACAAATAGCTTTGACACAAAACCTGAGGTATATATTTAAAAACTGCAGAAAGCAACAGAAAAAATAAGCAAATGGATTAATTGATAGAAGTGATTACTCGGATTTAAACCTACCGATATTGTAGTTATATAAAATATTCACAGGCAGATTTGCTTTATGTATTTCCCCGGCGTCAAAATCAGGCACATATAAATGTCAGGAAACACGACTCCTGTCTGTATGCCAATATCCCATTAAGTTTATTTGACATGTCATAAGAAACACTTTCAAGCCCAACCTTTAGTGTAATTCGTTAGTTTTACTCGCGTTTTCGCAGTTTTCCCTATTAAATCCAGTCATGCAGCAGGTTCTTTTGCCACTCAGTCCAGCTGAGGGAGTGTGTTCCGGCGGGAAAGTGACGTCGATGCATACCCTCTATTTGATCTCAACATGTGGGCGGGAATGAAACACCCCTTTCCGTTGATTGGTCAACCAAACATTAAACGGTGCCGTCATCAGTTCTTCCGCTGTTCAGCGCAGCAGAATAATAGTCCTTCTCTGCGATAGATTTATTGCAACTACATATAATCTCTTTTAAAATTACGTTTAATCTTAATCTCTATCTCTTTCTCATTAAACAGCCAGACTAACAAATGACTTGAGACACAAATCGAGGCAGAGCCTGTAGAGGCTTTCTTCTGTGTGTCCATAAATTCGGCAACGCATGTTTAGCTATCACTATACTAGTTTATCTCAGAAATAACAATTTACTTAGCCACAACTACCTACCCAACAGAATTTTGTTATAAGAACGTTCTCTAAATATTCAGTGTTGGTTCTGGGAACATTAAAAATGTCCAGTTTTGTTTTATACATTTTTGCAATATTACTTGAAACTGTCTTTATTAACTGATAAAAGACTATTTATTAGGTGCACTGAAAGTAATAATATTAATATACATCATCTGTGCACGAGGTATGGCCTAAAAAACATCAGCCAATCGTTTACGCGATGATCGCGTAAACGATTGGCCCTCTGGCTTGTCAATCACTGCCGTGACGTTCCTTGTGAGAGACGTGCGCGACTGCGCGCTCCAGTAACTTTCCACACTTCACAGGCGCTGCATGCAATGTTTTTGTCAGGAGACAGGAGTAAAAACTGCAGATTATGAGTTACATGCGGTGAGTCCAACATAATGAATCCGCTAACACGACACAGCGAATGCCGGTGGTAAACACTCGTGTTCCAATACTCGTGCACGAGTTTTGGGAGGCATTCCCACGAAATGAGCTGTGAAGGAGGGGGGTTGTTCTTACGCATGTGCTCATTTCAAAAACTCACTAACAGTCTTTGGTTTCTCAGTCGACGAAAATATCCTCTTTAGCATCTTTAAAGGTTAGTGTGATGTTCCTGAAACATTCTTTCAATCATTCAAACATCTGCTATGAACAAACACTGAAAGAGAAATAAGAACAACCGCATGTTTTCAGAAACATTACTGATTGATAAAGAAGATCAGCATGTCTGTTTTAATAACAGACAAATGACTGCACTAAAGTGGTTTAATCAACTGTTTTATTGTAGTTTTCTTTACTTTTGGTATTGAAGTGTAATGTGAAAATGAAATAAACTCAAAAATTATACAAATTGTTTTTAACACTGAACTGATTTATGTTGGATTATCCAAAACTATTTGGAAGTTAAAATCGATACACTTAGACACCAGCACTCATCATACAAACCTCAACAATGGTTTCAGCTGCATAATTTATTCATGTTGCATTGCATGCTGGGAGCCATGAATGTGTTTTGTATGCTACATGAAGCATGTCACCATTGTTGTGTTTCATATGCTGAATGTTGATGTCTGTGAGTGTATAAATGACACAAAACAATATTTTAAACAAATTAACAATGACAGTGTCGCAAATTATATTTTTCACATTGGTTGAGTTTGATACAGCATTTCAATTTCTTAAGTTAACAATTACCGAAAAAAAAAGCACTTGCTTAACTCCCTGAGGTCTGAAAATGCGCTGGCGCGTTTTGCAGGATTTTTTTCACATTGCAGCAAAACAGACTTAAAATACTCCGTCATTTCTTGTCATAGAGACATAAGTAATATATCAATTGAAACTATAGAATGTCTTCTTTTATTTGTGTACACTCAGAGTAAAAACACAATGTTGTGCTTTTTGTAAAATAAAGAAAACTAACATGATGCGTGATCTCTCGTCTCCCTCTGAACGAAGTCCAATCTGATAGTTCTCAGAAAATGAACTGTAACTTATGAATACTAATGACAAAAAAAATGACACTTATGTCTAAAGAAACGTTGAAATGTCAGGTTTTAAATCGTGCAAGTCAAATCGAAAACAAACATTCTGTGTTTATGTAATCTGTATGAAAAGAGAGCCATGTCAGAAGTCTGTGATTCAGCTCATTATCCGCTAATGCGGCCACGCCCACGGAGCCAGCGCTATTCAGACGCAAATTCAGAGGCAATACATGCAATCATCGTCTCAATCGTGTATTTATTGTCTTGAAAAGTGTTTATTTGGATGTTAAAGCAATGGTTAGCGCTCTCTAGAAGACATGTCGTTAGTTCCTAGTTCCTTTTCTTCTTTATATGAATTTGTGGCCTAAAGGTGTACAGAGAGCACCCTCCGGCTGCAAGTATGAATTGAAAACACCATTCCTGAAATGTCCTCTTCTTCTTTAGAATAATTTGTGGACTAAAGGTGTACAGAGCGCCCTCCGGCTGCAAGTATGAATTGAAAACACAGTATCCAGCACTCATAGTGATGACAATAAATATTACTTCTCAGTATAGAAAATTGACATAAATATATAAGAATCCATCAATATTTCTCCAAATGTGCATGCTTTTAAGCTAAAATGCCATAGAGGTAACATAATTGTTCAGACACTTTGCATCACAGAAATAAATTTTATTTTAAAGAATATAATAGAATACCATTATTTTAAATTGTAATAATATTTCACAGTATTGCTGTTTATGATGAGCTGAGACATTATTACAGAGGGTTTTTTTCACAGCCTACCTGACTGAAAGGCCTCATTAATATGCAAGTCATTTCAGGTCATTATTATGTGATTCTTTTGTCTTCTCAGGTGTAAATGGCCCATTATTCATGCAGATTCACGCCTCCATGCATACTGTGTTTCTTGACAAAAAGTGTCTTACAAAAACTAAATCAATATATTGTTTCATATGAAGGAGTAGGCAGCATAATTTTTACATAATTCTGAAGCAAAAACTCTAGTCTACAACCTCCAATACCCAAAAGTCTTGTGAACACAGAATATACTTTTTTTGGCCCTTATTTCAGTGACTTACGTTTTTTGTTTTTTCAATAACCATGCATAAACATTATTCCTTCAAAAATACAAACATGTACATACATGTTCCTCACATATTATTGTAGCCTAGTTTGTGCTGAATACAGTGTAATGACACTTTTGTCATTTATATGTTTATGAACAACTGAAAAAAGCACAAATGTCAGGGCATGTCAAAACTTCTCCAAGCCCCAAATCAGCCTCAGACTCCAGAGGGTTAAACCACTTTAATGCAGTTATTTGTCTGTTACTATAACAGACATGCTGATCTGCTTTATCATTGCACAAATGTTTTCTGAAAACATGCAATTACTGATAAAGAACCAACTCTATAATAGTCAAGGGTCAAGAGCGCAACTAAAGTAACCACTGATCTCCATGATGGTGACCTCAAATGAAACATCTAAACTTCTGTTAATTCTCAATAAGAACAACCTGTCACATATAGATGAATTAACTAAATTAATAACTATTGATTTTTACAACAGAATGAATCAATACTGAATTTACCGGTCAATGACACTATTTTGTTCTAGAGCTGCTGTGTAATTTCATGTTATCACTGTAAAGCGGTGATTGTAAAAAGCGCCAGATTGACTTTTACGAGTGTAAAACAGTGTCAGTTAAAAGCATATTAATGAAAACTCATCCTGTCAGCTAGCATAACACTACACAAAATTCATCTCAATAAAACCAAGACATTTAACAGGTGATTACTCACATGTGCCACTAGATGGAGCCAAAGGTTTCAATTACTCTTCTGATGAACAGAGAATTACAAACACAAACTCTACAGAGATTCAAACAGACTTATTTAATAGCTCGACTAATACAACAACTAAAGGCTAATTTAAAAATACATCTTTACCAGTAATTTATTCCTGCAGAGAGAAAAGAGATCCAAACAGCTGTGCTGACGGGAACACAAAGACACACTGAGCTTGTGATTCCCTTTGATAATGTAAAAACCAAAGTCAACAGAAGCATCTACATGTGCTTCAGACAACCAGAACAAAATCTTCTGAAAGAAGAACTGCAATATATTATAATTAATATTGTATAATATAATCCAAATTCACAGCATCTCTTCATGGAGTGTGATACAATATGTTGTATTTATGGTCAGCAGGGTGTGACAGACCATTTATGGTTGACTTGTGAGTCCTGTATATGTGATGTCATTGAGATGCACAAGCAAGTGAAATAAAGTGGAAGCACTGAGAAGCATGCGGTTGTGAGATTTTTTATTAAAAGTGATTAACAATAAGAACCAAGCATATAACAGAGTGGAAAGTGTGTGTGTCCATCGCTGCTAAAGAAACCACTTCCTGTTTTTATGACATACGCAGGGGGCTGAAGCACATACTGGTTTGACTAAAGGAATATACAATGCAAGAGCAAAAGTAAACCACAAGCTGAAGAGCTTCTCATGTGAGTTTCTCTTTATCACACTGATCACATATTAAAAACCCTGAAAAACCTTACAAGCACCCTATCTCACCAACATATCTCACCTTATCTCTAGATCATGTACAATCTAGTTTGATTCATTGTCATTTTGAAGTGTTAGAGTAACCAACTCAATACATTAAATACATAATGTATAATGAAGGACATTTTATGATTTATAATTATGATTCACCTTCAACTTTGTTTCCATTGTTTCAACATCTATAGGATGTTCACAGATATTCTGTCATTGATTTGTGGGCTTATTGAAATTATTAAAATCACACATGGATAACTTGTTGATCATAAATGTTTTTCAGTCTCTTCCTCATTAAACAGCAAATGTCAAAGATGATCAGCTCTTAGTCTTTGTCTTCTCAACATCAATGGATGTTGATCTTCTGTCTCTCTCTGTTCAGTCTCACTGTGGGTTTCCTGAGTCTGTTTAATGTTCTTAGAAAATAACTAAATTTAGAGCCTGAAACCTCACCTGTTGTCTGTGACTTTGAGATGGACGGAAATGGCCTGTTCATCATGGAAACTCAAACACAGTGTTCATGAAACAAGAAAAAAGATAAAAAAGCTTTTTTTTTTTTTTTTTTTTTTACATTTTGAAACATTTTTAATAATAACAAAACAAACAAACAAAAATACTAATAATCATGATTAAAAATAATTCTTGTCAAACAAATATTAAAACGATTGCTTAGCTCAGATCACATCAAACCACACAAATTATTATTGTTGTTATATTTTGTCTTCGAATTGTTAATGTTTACAACATCAGCATTGCGTGACTGTGTGTATTTAGTGTATATTAGCGTTACCTGTAGATTTCAATTTCTGTAGCCACTCCACAGTCCGAAGTCTTTTGCTTTTGACTACAGGTGTCACTGATGATTGTCATTTGGACCATTCTGGATTACAATCCACCATCAAAATGACATGACTAATGACGCAAAGACGAACGGCGGCATGCTCGAATTTCCTGCAGAAACCCACTAGTACCGATTTTATTATAAAACATTATTACAAGCTTACCATTGCGAATCTGGCTAAAGTAAAGATGTGGTTTTGAGCACCGGCTGTTTATGTACTTGCTCAAAAATAAAAAATAAAAAGTTACAGACTGCAGCTTTAAAGGTAGCACTTTATTTTACAGTATGTGCACTTACAGTGTACTTATCTAAGAAAGTACAGGTTAATATAAGGTAACTACAGGGGTTAAGGTTAGGTTTAGGGGTAGGTTCAGGGTTTGTAAAATAAAGTGCTACCGCTTTAAATAGTCAGCAACAGCCACCGCATTATCATTTGTGCACCAGTGCATGCAATCGGAAAAAAGAAAAGACTGTATTGTGGTCAGTAGATCCACGGCAGTAAAAGTGCTGCAACTATATCAGTCTATAATCCCACCCCATACTAAAGCGGTACTAAACTGCAGTGGAAAAGCAAACCGAAAGTAAAGTGAGCCTAGTCGTACCACGCAGTGGAAAAGAGTCATAATATGCCAATTACATAAAATAATTTTTAAAAAAATCAACCGAAATTTAAAAGTTTTTCTTCTGTGAAAGTGCAGATAATGTTTAAATAGTGCAGCTGTGCTGAAAAACATCACACAATAATAATTCAAATCACTTAGTACAAGTTTGAAATGTAAACACAGATACTCTGAATGAAAATGTATGAATGCATATTTGAAGTGAAGTGAAGCCAAGAATGGTGTCCCTGTCCCATACTCAGAACTGTGCTCTGCATTTCACGCATCCAAGTGCACACACACACACACACACACACACACACACACGATTCCAGCACCGGCAGGAAATGACTGAGGTGTCCTTGAGCAAGGCACCTAACACCCAATCGCTCCCCAGGTGCCCGGGTGTGTGTGTATCACAGTTTGCAGTGTGTGTTCGTTCACTACTCTCTGCTCCTTTGCAGAGTGCAAATTCTGAGTATGGGTTACATCTATATATTTCCAACAACCTGAATAAAAATATTTTTATAATATTAAACTCACAGCATCTCTTTATGGAGTGGGAAGTGTGTGTCCATCGTTGCTAAAGAAACCACTTCCTGTTTTTATGACATACGCAGGTGCCTGAAGTGCATCATAGTTTGACTTTTAACTCTTTCCCTGCCAGCATTTTTGAAAAAAGATGCCGGTTAGCCACAGCATTTTTGATCATTTTCATGAAAGTTTCATGGCCCACAGAATATTTTGTTGTATGAATATGGATTCTTTGTTGTATGCAATAAATCAAAAGAATCAAAAAAGCACCTGCTTTAAAAAAAAGAAAAGAAAAAGAAAAAAAATTGAGAAAATCGCATTTTTGTCAAAGACTATGTCTGGATCAAATTCAGAATGATGATCAAAACATAGATGAAGTAGATCGAGTCCATTAACGCCCCTAATGCTTGAACAGTCCTATAGCTCATCCTGGGTCAACATTTCATTCAGTAACATTACGCAGTTTTGATTTATGTGCTGTTTAATGTTGATGATCGCATAATTTTACATATGCATAGGATTACATATGATGTCACTTGTTTCTGCTACTACTTTACCTGATCAGGATATTCAGTAATCTTCCAGAAGATGCGTAATAGCACCCCCTACCATATAACAGTGAAAACATGGAAAGCCGGAAATTTCTGTGAATGGTGGGGAAGCGTTGTCTCATAAATAGTGGAAAATTCCATTACTGGCAGGGAAAGAGGTTCAAGGTGGTCCGCAGGCCAAGAGTCTAGAGCTGGAAAGACGCCAGAGAATGCCTATTTGAATTAAGTGTAACGGAGGCCAGCTAGTAGTTGCTGTGCGAGTAAACCTCACTCCTCTGATCTCAAGAGATGCTCTAGCGACTGACGCTAGGGGTTGCAGCCTTTAGCCTCCTTGTTAGAGTGTCCGACTCCCACGCCGGAGACCCAGGTTCAAGGCCCGCGCAGAGCGGGGCGAGTAGGACCTGGGTAGAGGGGTTACATTGGTGCCGTGACCCGGATGGGAGTGAGGTTTAGGGGGGTGAGTGTAACGGAGGCCAGCTAGTAGTTGCTGTGCGAGTAAACCTCACTCCTCTGATCTCAAGAGATGCTCTAGCGACTGACGCTAGAGGTTGCAGCCTTTAGCCTCCTTGTTAGAGCGTCCGACTCCCACGCCGGAGACCCGCGCAGAGCGGGGTGAGAAGGACCTGGGTTAGAGGGGTTACATAAGCACAAGTGTTTATTTTGAGAAGGTGAAAATAAAGAGTTTCGTGGGTTAGATCTTACGAAGACTATTAGTTAATCTGTAGTACTATAATCTGTGTATTTATTAAAGACAGCCTCACCTCATCTTAATAAACACTCGGTCACAGCGAATCCTCCAATCAGCAGCAGAGTCGAACACAAAGAAATAATGTTGCCCAAAGAGAAATCTGAAAATACATAAAAACATTATGGAGAAACAGGGACATAGATATGCAACATCCATGTCAAATATACACAATTGTTAATAAATGTAAAGTGAAAATCTGAGCTGTAATATATTTACAAACGATGTTACTTACAAATCAAGCATCAAAGTTAGACATCAGTTCTCAGTCTTGCTGAACAATTTTATTATTAGCTCATCAGCTCTTTAAATCAATGACAATTTGTTTAACCCGCCAACTGACTGAACAGATACTGTTCAACAACAGGATATGCATAAGAATGCGCTTTAAAACGGAGGTAAGCTAAAAGAACGTCTCGAGACATGTTTTAAAAAATGCAGCGTTCGTGTGCAAGTGGGAAAGCGGAAAAGAGAAACAAGCAATGGTCAAATATGTCCATCTAGCACATGATTGCATAGAACAACAAATCAAAAGCAACGTAAAAACAAATGCCTTCTTTTATATATGTTTTACATTTCACAACTAGAAAACATTTCACATACATTACAATAAAAAAGCAAAGAATAAGAAAAAACAATTATCGAACGATATATCTGTGAAGGTACATACGATATCATTATATAATTGCATCAACATCTCATTCTGTGTTATGACAAAGTCATAGAAACCTACATTATTTGTGAAGTGAAGTGTATAAATCTTCAAAATGAACAGGGACTTACCAATATTAACAGTGAGGTTGACTTTAGTGATGACGTGAGCTCCACACCAGTATATCCCAGAATCCTCTTCTCTCAGATCAGTGATGTTCACAGTAAAGACTCCAGTAGAAGCTTCATCACTGAAAGAGAATCGATCATCTCTGATCGTCTCCAATGAAACTCCATCCTTCACACACATGGAGGGTTCATGTGCTTTACAGAAGAGTTTCTGATGTTCATCATGATGTTTGCACTGGATTGACATGTCGTCTCCTTCATACTTAGTCAAGTTCAGCTCTGGAAATGATGAGAAATAGAAGAACATCAATTCACAGCCATAGTTTGACATATTCAGATGATAAACCTTCCTCACCCTCGTTCATGATGACGATCAGATGAGTGTAAAGATAATTCACGTCTCTCTCTAATGTCACTGCACACCAGTATTTCCCAGCATCCTCTGCTGTCAGTCCAGTGATGGTCCCAGTGAAGACACTTGCAGTGCCGTCATCATTCAGAGTCAATCTGTCAGTCTTGGTCTCTTTCTCTTCATTGAGAGTATTTCTATCTCTAGTGGAGCACTTCCCCTTACAGAGAGACTTTGACTTTGATTTATAGATTGAATCATAAGGGCAGATGATCTCAGCAGATTCTCCTTCACGTCTCACTACTGGAGCTACTGCAAACACACAAACACAGACATTTAACACACATGATTCTGAATAGACTGTATTTCTACAATGAAATCATCTGAATTCACTCACTGATGAGGTTGAGCTGAATTTTGGTGTTCAGGGAGATGAAAGTCAAATGTGTGTCTCTGGTTTCTGCTCCACACCAGTAAACTCCAGCATCTCTCACGCTCACATTACTGATGCTCACTGTAAAAACTCTCTCTTCATTTCTCTCAGATGAACCATTCATTTCTGTCACTGTAGATGTGCTGATGTTTTGACAGATGTGATTATCATCCTCTTTGCAGACATGAACTTTATGTTCCTCTGGGATCTGACAGATGATGTTGACTTCTTCACCAAGATGAGCAGATTCAGTCACAAAAATTGCACCTGTAAATTAAGAGAAATTACATTAAACATTGGAACAAATAATTCAAACATGCAAGATAAAGTATTTCATGTTCCTCACCGTCTGTGACGTTCAGCTGAAGTTCAGTGAAGCTCTCAGTATAGGGAGACACATTCACTCCACACCTGTATGTTCCTGCATCTGCAGCTTTCAGCTCTCTAAAAAACACCATCAAGACTCCTGCTCTGGTGTCGTCATATAAAGAAACATCTCCATTCTCCATCCATTCATCCTGAACTCCTGGATTCTTCCTCTCTGAACATTCATCTGATTCTTTACAGATGTATTTTGGATTGGTTTTGTATTGAGGATGTTCACACTTGATCATCAAACGACCTCCTGAGTAGCCAGTTACTTCAGGCACTTTATCTGTCAATCAAAAAATATCTGACTGAATCAGTGTGTTTATTGAATGAGACATATGACAAATACTGAAGAAGCAAACTGACTATGTGAATTTACTAGATGACATTGATAGTTTGTTCTACTCACTCATGATGTGCAAATTAACAGTATTAATAATGGAGTAAGTGTACGAGTGTCTGTTGATCCAAACTCCACAAAAATAAACTCCTCCATCATCTGGTCTCACAGCAGAAATTCTCACACTGAAGATATTTTTCTGTTTGTCATCAGAAACACTGAATCTTTCTTTCTTATTCCATGTGCTGTAAATCATCTCAATAGAGTCTTCTCCTTCTTTGAATATGATCTTGGGATCATTAATATGACTCTGTGAATATTCACAGCTGAATGTTGCAGTTTCTCCATTACTCACTATCACTCTCTTTGACACTTTACAACATGAATCTGTAATTCACAAAATAAAGAAACAGATTTCACATATACCTGTATAAAAGCTTTGAAATGACTGATAGTTTTACTAAAAGACTTTAATCTTTAAACAACTGACCTTCTTTCACATTTAAAGCCATATTGATGTACCATTGGCCTTCAACCCCAATTTCGTATCTTCCAGCATCTTGTTGATTTAAATCTCTGATGTAGATCACAAGTTTTCCCTCATTGTTTTGAAACAGTGTGAATTGTCCTTCATTAATCCATGCATGTTTCTTATCATACAATACTGTCTTCCACTCAGATAACTTATGCATGTATTTCACAGAGTAACTGTACCAAAACCTCTGTGACTCAACAAGAAGACTTCCTCCAGAATATCCAGTGACACTAAAGCATCTCACTGCACCTGTCAATCAGATTGATACTGTGATCAGAAACCTCATGAACAGAAAACAGCATCATTACTGCAGTGATGAAAGAGAAAAGCTCTGACCTGAGATCAGGTAGAAAGTGAAGAAGATGAGGAGGATCTTCATTGTGAGTTGAGTTCAGTCTTCTTTATGCTGAATGATCTCTGTGTGCAAGAGGGCTGTTAGTTAGGGTTTTTTGTAGTATGACATCATATAGACCTCCTTTGACTCAGTACTGAATTAAATACTTAGACAAAGAGTGCCACCTGGCTGAAGTTACAGTTACTGATTTTAATGTGCGCCTTGTTTTTATGCAGATATTATAATGAATGTAAGAAACTTCAACATGTCAGACAGATTTGTGTTTGTAATTTGAGTGTCAGTAAAAACAGACTTTGGACATTTCTATGTCTGCTATTTCGGAGGATAAATACAATCTAATTAAAGCGTTAGTTCACCCAAAAATGAAAATTCTGTCATTAATTACTCACCCTCATGTTGTTCTACACCCGTAAGACCTTCGTTCATCTTCAGAACACAAATTTAGATATTTTGATGAAATCAGAATGTCTTGGAGTCAGTGATTCGGAACGCAAAAGTCACGTGATTTCAGCAGTTTGGCGGTTTGATATGTGATCCGAATCACTGATTAGATTTGTAAAGCTCCAAAGCTTCATGAAGCAGTGTTTTGAAATAGATATTGTTAAAAAAAATTGTTATTTTGTTAATTTGGTGTTATGTATTATATATGTTCTCGTCGCTTTATAATATTAAAGTTGAACCACTGTACTCACATGAACTGATTTAAATATGTTTTTAGTACATTAATGGATCTTGTGAGAGGAAGTACCATTGCTGTGAATGCAGGCCTCACTGAGCCATAGGACTTAATCAAAATATCTTAATTTGTGTTTTGAAGATGAACGAAGGTCATACGGGTGTGGAACAACATGAGGGCGAGTAATGAAGGGTGAACTAACACTTTAAGTTGTGCCAGTTGTGGCCTAATGGTTAGAGAGTCAGACTTATAACCTGAAAGTTGTGGATTCGAGTCTCAGTACCGGCAGGCAATGTAAGTGGGGGAGTAAATGAACAGCTCTCTCTTCCACTGTCATTACCCACAACCGAGGGGCCCTTAAACAAGGCATATAACCCCCAATCACTCCCCAGGCACCACAGCAAAAACTGACCAAAAACTGACTGGCCTTAAAAACTGGTAGATCTGCTTATTTCTCAAATATCTTAGAAGAAAATAAACACAACCCTAGTTATTTATTTGATACAGTGGCTAAATTAACAAGAAATAAAGCTTCAACTTTTGATGTTTCCAAACAGCACAGCAGTAATGACTTTATGAACTTCTTTACTTGCAAGATTGATAATATTAGAGAAAAAAATATAACCATGCAACTGTTTACTACAGTATCGCGTCAGACAGTGCATTGTAGTGTCCCTGAGGAAAAATTCAATTCATTTACTGCTTTAGGAGAGGAATAATGCTCTAAACCTTTTAAATCATCAAAATCAACCACATGTATGTTAGACCTTATACCGACTAAGCTATTGAAAGAGATGCTTCCGGAGGTCATAGATCCTCTTCTTAATATTGTCAATTCATCTTTATCACTAGGATACGTACCAAAAACTTTTAAGCTGGCTGTTATTAAACCTCTTATTAAAAAAACACAACTTGATCCTAGAGAATTAGTCAATTACAGGCCGATCTCAAATCTCACTTTTCTGTCAAAAATAATAGAAAAGGCAGTATCATTGCAACTATGTTCCTTCTTGGAAAGAAATGGTATCTGTGAGGATTTCCAGTCAGGATTTAGACCATACCATTGTCATGGTTCAAATCATACTTATCTGACCGTTATCAGTTTGTAGTAGCAAATTAAGAGATGTCATATCGATCACAAGTTCAATATGGAGTACCGCAAGGCTCAGTACTAGGACCATTGATTTTCACTCTGTACATGCTACCCTTGGGAGATATCATTAGGAAGCATGGCGTCAGTTTTCATTGTTACGCTGATGATACTCAGCTCTATATTTCTTCACGCCCTGACGAAACTTACCAATTCACAAAATTAACAGAATGCATAGCTGATATAAAAAACTGGATGACCAGTAATTTCCTACTACTAAATTCAGAAAAAACAGAGATTCTAATTTTTGGACCAAAAAACTTCTTCACATAATAACCTAGAATACTGTCTAACACTTGATGGCTGCTCTGTTAAGTCTTCGTCGTCAGCTAGGAACCTGAGTGTGCTCTTTGATACCAATCTTTCATTTGAAGGCCATGTTTCTAGCATCTGTAAAACTGCATTCTTCCATCTTAAAAATATATCTGCTGTCAATAAGGGCTACTTTTTTTGTTTGTTCATTTGCCCTAGAGAAAAGGGGAGGATGTAACAACTGGGGGCTCGTCCGGGATTTGAACCCGGGACCTCTCGCACCCCAAACGAGAATCATTACGCTAGACCAACCTACCCCGTGTTTGTGGTTTTTGTAACAGTGTTTATGTTTTACATGATTTGTTTCAAAGGTAGCCATAGACAAATATGATATGCCACCAGTATAAAACTTACAATGACCACAGCAGAGCCTTTGATGGTCCAGGGTGGAACCGGAGAGATGTAATACTGAGGTGGCGTCAGGAAGGCTGGAAAGGCCAAGGTGGAGTTGGAGGATCCAAGGACCATGTTGAAGCTGGTGCAAGTAAGGAACCTGGTGGAGCAGAAGGAAGTCCATGATGGAGCCAGGGTAATGACAGAACAAGGTGGAGTCTTAAAGACGAGGGAACCCATGTGAAGCTGGAGGGATGGAGGTGGCATTTCCAGGAAATTGGACAGAACCATCAAAGGTGGTGGAGCTAAGAAACCGGGGAACCAGTGAAGAGAGCAGAGTCTGGGAACCAGGTGGGACCAGAAAAGCAGGTGAAGCTACTTGGAAACTTAACGCCAAAGACAAGGTTCAAACATTCAAATATTCAGCTCATTTATATTCTCTGCTGTGGCTCTTCAAGCAGTGAGATGATTGACAGCAGCGTATTCAATGTAATCCTGATTATTCCTGAAACTGACACTGTCAGGACAGTCTGATTCCTTGTGGAAATAAACCACTGCGTAATTCAGATCCTCAGCAGATGTGATGCAGCACTGAGAGTCTCCAGTGGCTTTCTCAACTGTAGCGTAAACACAGTTAGAGGAAACAGAGGGGTTTGTGGGTAATTGGGCAGTGGCATAAACTGTAGCAGAGGAATTAGAGGGGTTTGTGGGTAATTGTTTGTGAGTGTCTTTAATCTCCTCAAAATCACAACCAGTGTTAGAAACCTGAGGAGAGACAGAGAAATTATTTACAGCTCTGAAGATCTTCAGGATGGAAGGCATTAGAGATTAATATCATTTTATACAGTAACTGGACTCACCACTTCATGTTTTCCTGGTCCAGTCTGAGATGACGAATCACCACCTGATAAAAACAAGCATCTTAAATTAATGACGTTATATCACATTTCAACACTGACATCTTGTGTAAATGTTTTCACACGTCATCAAATTTCTGTATTTTGTAATTGGGGCCAATAGGTGGCGACAGATTCAAACTGAAAAAAAAAAAAAGTTAAGAAGGAGTTTTACCTCGAGACTGACACTTCTTAAAGAGAAACAGTAATAAGAGTCCAGCGATGATCAGAACCAGAACCAGAGGAACGATCAGAGAAGAGCCTGAAAACACAGGAATTAACAATAACCAGAGAATATGATCATCTGAGCTAAACATCAGATTCTATGTTTATATTTCAGCACAAGGTCACCTGCTAACATGTAAGGAGGCACTGATGTGATGTTAGATGTAGAAGTTTTGAAATCAGAAGCAGATGACGATGATGATGGTGGTGATGATGATGATAATGATAATGATGACGTTGTTGTTTTTAGAACATCTGTACCTAAAACAATAACAAAAATGAGGAAAAACTGTTTTTCTAAACTAAACTGTTTAGAAACTCTTTAGAAACACACTAAACTTTTTTTTGTCTTTTAATGGTTACTGATGTCATTCCCCTACCCAGAATTCATGTTTGCTGATGCACAGACACTTAAAAAACAAAACTGAAAGATGTTCATTTAAGTTTTAGGAACTTATAAATAAGCACATATGTCACAAATTAAGGACTAAAATGACAGTATTTGTATTTTATTATTATTATCTGTAATACTGCAGTACAAGTGTGGTAAAGTGGACTAACAGAAATACTGAAAACTATCCAAATGACAACAGAAGTACTAATGTAAAAAGACTGTAGTAATATTGTGTCCAAATTGCCACACTAATTCTACAACACCAAACACTGTAGTATGAGCACAGACTTTCAAACTTTGATCATATGTTCAGATCCTGAGTTCACACTCGAACTTGTTTATTGTGTGATATATTGTGTTTTTGTATCATCTGTTAAAATGGCAATAAATAAATAAACTCAAGATGTTTAAAATGAACCAATTATACATATAAAGAATGACATGAAGAATAAAATACACAATGAGCATTGCATTTGCAGAACAGCACCACAGATCTACACAAAACTCTTTTAATCGCAGAGACTCAAGTAATACTAAAGGCAGTTCATTTTTGCAAGGACACATCCTCTTTTTAACTGTGGTTTTTGTCTTTAACAGATGTTACTTCTACACTAAAATAATCCTGTGTGTAAACATACAAGAATAGAATAAGCCTGGTTCTTCACTCTCTTTACACAGTCAAGCAACATGAAGCAAGCCACACAGTTGCATTATGGTTAATATCACTGAGAAAATCATCTGTACCTGTAACATTGATCAGGACTCGTGTGATGAAGCTCTTGTGTCCTTGATCAGACTGAACTCCACACCAGTATTCTGAATCTTGTTCAGTCACATGACTGATGCTTCCCGTCAGGAGCTGCTCTTCTCTGTCATCATACAGCTGGATCTTTCCCTCAGGACTCCATCTTCTGCTCTCCTCCACAGACGTCTCTTCAGCACAGAGATCAGCTCCAGATCTCCAGCAGAGAAACTTCACATCACTAATGTGGGATTGTGGGGATTTGCAGCTGATGTTCACAGATCCTCCTGCAGCAGCTGATAGACTGATGCTCTTCACACAACAATCATCTGTTTCAGATCCAAATCAAGTGCAGCAATGTTACAATGACCAGATATATTCATGGATTCTGTCAAATAATGCAGAAATGAATGAAAGCGTCTCACCGTCTCTGATGATCAGATTAAACTCAGAGAAGAAACTGTATTCTTCAGAAACTTTGACTGTAATCTGATATTCTCCAGAGTCGTTCTCATTCAGATCTCTGATAAACACACGTAAGAGACCTGCAGATCTGTCATCCTGAACGGAGAATCGTCTGTCCTGTTTCCATCCTGCTGCTCTGTTAGTGTTTGTTACAGTAAAACATTGACCTCGAGTTTTACAGAAATATTTCACATGGTTCTTGTGTTTCATCTCATATTTGTAGTTTATAATGACGTTTCCTCCTGAATATCCTCTCACACTCCTGATTGGTTGACCTGTTGAACACAAAATGGCATCTGTTATGAGTTTCAGGTGTGAACGGCAGTAATTACAGTCAGTGTTGAGTATCATGATGTTGTGGAGATCATCATGGGTTTGAGGCTCTCAGTTACTCACCTCTTATAACCTTCAGATTCACTTCAGTGTATAAATCATTTCCAACTCTTTCAGTTCCACACCAGTACGTCCCAGAATCCTCTTCTCTCAGATCTCTGATGGTCACAGTGAAGACTTCTGATCTTGTGTCATCATACAGAGAGAATCTTCCAGATTGAACCCATTTATATTTCTCATCAGTCCTGATTCGGTCTGTGCACCACTGTCCTTTACAAAAATACTTTATATATGCTGTATATCCTCTATTATATTTGCATTTGATCGTGACTCCTCCTCCTGAATATCCTGTCACACTGATGGAGCTCACGACTCCTACAACAAACCAGCATCAAACACACTTTAATATATTTATGAGACTACACAGAAATGAACTTTCTTCAGCAGTCACTAGAACATCATGAAGTGAAGTGAAAGACTCTCCTCATCAAATCTGTGCTGTTTTTAGTGATTTACTCTGAGTTCAGATTCTTACCAGGAATCATCAGCAGAGTGAAAGTCAAGATGATCTTCATTCTTCTCTCTTATTAAATGATCTTCTCTGTTGTCAGGAGATTCAGTTCTTCTGAAGCTCTCGATGTGTGTTCAGATGAGTTTTGAGTGTTTCTTTCCTGGTTACAAGTTTAACATGAAGTGCTGAATGTGACGGAGACGCCCACTTCCTCTGAGAGAGAGAGAGAGAGAGAGAGAGAGAGAGAGAAAGTGAAAGTAAGACACTGGACACTGATGGACACAAACAGCAGTGGTTCACATGGTCATCTTATGTATCTCTTTGATTAATTATTATACCAGTGAAAATATCAATTACACTTTAAGATTTGACTTTATAATCATTCAAACATCATTAACATGGAGACAAATTTAAGGCTCAGTACACATTATTTGTCTTTCAGTTTGAATGACACTTGCTATTTAATTACTAAATATCATCATCAAGTTAAATATAATATCAATAAATATAATTCACATTCATAAACCTCAGCATCTGTTGAGTTTTCCAGCGTATCTTTGTTTGAATGACTCTTTTACTGCTTCAGTGAATCTGGTCTCCACAGAGACACACATGAAACACACCAGATTAAACCTGCTGGAAACCACAAACCACGAAAGAGAGACACAAATAAACCTGAGAGTCAAGCAGCTCCATCTAGTGTTGGTCAGTCTGATCTCCTGATCTCCATCTCAATAAAACCAGGACATTTAACAGGTGATTACTCACATGTGCCACTAGATGGACTAATACAAAAAAGTACTAAAAAAATACTAAAAAAGACTAATACAACAACTAAAGGCTAATTTAAAAATACATCTTTACCAATAATTTATTCCTGCAGAGAGAAAAGAGATCCAAACAGCTGTGCTGACTTTAACATTTGAACACCAAGACATTTTATAAAAATGCTTGTGCAACAGAAGCATCTACATGTGCTTCCGACAACCAGAACAAAACCTTCTGAAAGAAGAATTGCAATATATTATAATTAATACTTTATAATATGATCTAAATTCACAACATCTCTTCATGGAGTGGAAAGTGTGTCCATCGTTGCTAAAAAAACACTTCCTGTTTTATCACACCTGCAGGCGGCTGAATCTTGGTTTGACTAAAAGAATATAAAGTGCATGAGCAAAGAAAAGCTCAAGCTGAAGAGCTTCTTGTGTTAGTTTCCCTTTATCACACTGATCACATGTTAAAACCCCTGAAAAACACCCTTCAGCACTGCAACATATCTCACCTTACCTCTAGATCATGTACAATCTAGTTTGTTTAAAACTAGTCATTTAGAGGTTTTAGAGTAATGTGTTGAACTCAATATACTAAATGCATAAAGTATAATGAAGGACTTTTTATGATCTATAATTATGATTCAACTTCAACTTTGTTTCCATTGTTTCAACATGTATAGGATGTTCACAGATATTCTGTCATTGATTTGTGGGCTTATTGAATTTATTTAAATCACACATGGATAACTTGTTGATCATAAATGTTTTTCAGCCTCTTCCTCAGCTTAGTCTTTATTGTCTTCTGCTCACAATGGATGTTGGTCTGTCTCTCTCTGTTCAGTCTCACTGTGGGTTTCCTGAGTCTGTTCAATGTTCTTAGAAAATAACTAAATTTAGAGCCTGAAACCTCACCTGATGTCTGTGACTTTGAGATGGACGGAAATGGCCTGTTCATCATGGAAACTCAAACACAGTGTTCATGAAACACTTCATGAAGAAAAAAAATATCATCAAATTTTGAAACAGTTTTAATAAAAAAAAAATTGATAATACTAATGATCATGATTAAAATCAAGGCCTTGTCAAACAAACTTGCACGTAACTTAAAAAAAATGGAAAAAAGAAATGGCTGTAATTGAAATTGTAAACCGCAAGTAAAGCAAGCCGAGTCAATACCACATAGTGGAAAATAGTCGTAAATTAAATAAAAGAGTAAAAAAATAGTAAAAATCCAAACACAACCGTTTAAATACTAGTCCAACTGTGCTAAAAAAAAAAAAAAAAACATCACACAATAATAATTCAAATCAAGTTTGAAATGTAAACACAGATTCTGTATTTATTCATACTCTCATGGTGCAAACAGTGGCAAAAATAGTGCAAACAGGAAAAGTAACAATTCCAACAGATAAGTTAGAAGTGTAAATAATGAAGTATTATTTAATGATAAAACTTAAAGGGGTCATGAACTGCATCGTTTTATTGTTTTATAATGTTTCCTGGGTCGCACTTATAATGTTAGTTTGCTTTTTACATCAAAAATTGTCATAATTTATAAATAAAAGGCATTTTTCCAATCCTGATTTTAGCCCTCTGGTTTGAACGCTCTGTTTTAAGGGGCGTGTCTCTGTGAGACTTCAGTGTAAACGCCCACTGCTGTGATTGGCTGACATCATTCCATTTGAAATAGCTAAGTATTATGCTGCGTTCACGTCACCTCGTATTTACCGGAATCTTGAGATAACAACACGTGACGTTATATTCGGAGCTGTTCACGTCCTTTTTGGTCCTTGGACTGGGAATTATGCGTTTCCATGGCAGCACTATCAACGCCTAAATGAATCTACAGCGGTCAGGTGGTACAGCGGCCACGTGGTACATGTGGGAGCTTTCAGGAAACTCCCAGCTTACAAGCTGTAATTACGAGCTCTACGAGGACGTGAGCGCTTTTTACAAGCTAGAATGTCGTAACTACAGGAATTACAAGGCCGCGTGAACGCACCTATTACTCTCTCTTTTAGCGCGTTTTTAACTTTGGTAAAGTTGGTTTTATATTCGCACATTCGGACTTCTGATAAATTCAGACTTTCCAATAAATGTGCAATAAATTAATGTTTGCGAATTTTAAGCAGCGACATGATATTGAAAACCAACGATTATCAACTTACAACATTTTTCACAGTCGATCAAAATAGGCAAGTATTGTTTTAATGGCATATTTACTTGTGAATGTCCACTGAATGTCCAATGTAGTGTGATTAACAAGGCTATTGAATACGGATGTCCGAATGTGCGAATATAAAACCAACTTTACCGAAGTGTGAACAGCTCTGGTTACAATGTCACAGGTTGCCATCTCTTAATTATGGTACAGTATTATGGAGTGAACGCAACATAAGCTCATTGTTTTGATTCAGTAGGAACTGTAAAAGGTGGCTGCTGTTTGTGGTTCTCCGTGACTGACGTCTGTCTACATAAAATACACTTCGCTGCATTACATTTAAAACTATGGCATTGTATTTAGATCGTGGCATGAAAGGTTGCAGTGATGAACACTGTAGCTGATGTTGTTGAGCATGAAAGCAGTGATCTCGTCATTGCAACTCAATTAACAGTGCACACATGATATAACTAAGAGATTTGTTGAACAAAATGGGAGTTTTATTAATAGGATATTATTTCTATTTCTAAATCGCGCTTATGAATGTGCTTGTTAGCATATGGCTAATGTGGTTAAAGATGATTATATAAATTATTACCATAATTAAACTAAATGCTAATGCTAATCGATAAGTTTAATGAAGTTACAACTACATAAATCATCAACTAACCATTCGGAAACATCCTGTTGGTCCTTCCTGAGTCTCTCCATCAGTGTCTGACTCCGGATGAACATATAAGGCTGAACACAGTTACTGACAATTTCTGATATTTTGGCTGCATGAGATTTCCAGTTATGTGTGAAAGCACAAGCTGTTAAAGCTCCGCCCTCTTCTGGAAAGGGGGTAGGAAGCAACAGCTCATTTGCATTTAAAGGGACATACAGGAAAACAGTTTGTTTTTGCTCACACCCAAATAGGGGCAAATTGGACAGGCTATAATAAATGATCTGAGGGGTATTTTTGAGCTGAAACTTCACAGACACATTCTGGGGACACATTAAAGGCTGAATAATTCCAAATGAATGCCATTATTTTTACAGGAAAATATAACAAAGAATACCATTTACATGTAGCACATCAATTCTCACTCTCTGAGTGTGTAAGAAACACTGAGCTCTCTCAGCAAAGTGACAGCGAGTCAGGCGCCCCACACTAGTGTTTACTGTGTCAAATACACTGTGCATTCATTGAGATGAACTGAAAAAGTGCACTTTTTAGACATTTTAAAATGTCTTCATTTGGTAAAAAAGAATATTAATTAACATCCCTTTATTTCAGGGTTTGGGGTAATCTTTAATAGTTATAATCTGCTTAGATAAATGTGTGTGTGTGTGTGTGTGTGTGTGTGTGTGTATCTGTGTGTGTTCATGAAGGACAGCATCACCTCATCTTAATAAACACTCAATCACAGCGAATCCTCCAATCAGCAGCAGAGTCGAACACAAAGAAATAATGTTGAACAAAGAGAAATCTGAAAACACACAAACACATTATGGTGAAACGGGGATGTATTCACATGTATATAAAAAAATAAATATATGTAGCAACATTCATGGCAAATATATGTAACCGTTTCTACTCACACAGCTCTAAGTGGGATTCGAACCGGTGTCTCTGGCATGGGAGGTGAGCATTCTAACAAGGATGCTAAAAACCACAGCCTCTAGCATCAGTCTCTGTCGCTACTCTTGAGATCAGAGGAGTGAGGTTTGCATGCACAGCTCTTACAAGCTTGTCTCTGTTACACTCTCCCCCCTAAACCTCACTCCCATAAGGGTCACGGCACCAAATTCAATAATATAGGTCTTAAAACCTATATTATTTGTGAAGTGAAGTGTATAAATCTTCAAAATGATCAGGGACTTACCCATTTTGACAGTGAGGTTGACTTTAGTGGTGACGTGAGCTCCACACCAGTATATCCCAGAATCCTCTTCTCTCAGATCAGTGATGTTCACAGTAAAGACTCCAGTAGAAGCTTCATCACTGAAAGAGAATCGATCATCTCTGATCGTCTCCAATGAAACTCCATCCTTCACACACATGAAGGGTTCATGTGCTTTGCAGAAGAGTTTCTGATGTTCATCATGATGTTTGCACTGGATTGACATGTCGTCTCCTTCATACTTAGTCAAGTTCAGCTCTGGAAATGATGAGAAATATAAGAACATCAATTCACAGCCATAGTTTGACATATTCAGATGATAAACCTTCCTCACCCTCCTTCATGATGACGATCAGATGAGTGTAAAGATAATTCACGTCTCTCTCTAATGTCACTGCACACCAGTATTTCCCAGCATCCTCTGCTGTCAGTCCAGTGATGGTCCCAGTGAAGACACTTGCAGTGCCGTCATCATTCAGAGTCAATCTGTCGGTCTTGGTCTCTTTCTCTTCATTGAGAGTATTTCTATCTCTAGTGGAGCACTTCCCCTTACAGAGAGACTTTGACTTTGATTTATAGATTGAATCATAAGGGCAGATGATCTCAGCAGATTCTCCTTCACGTCTCACTACTGGAGCCACTGCAAACACACAAACACAGACATTTAACACACATGATTCTGAATAGACTGTATTTACTACAATGAAATCATCTGAATTCACTCACTGATGAGGTTGAGCTGAATTTTGGTGTTCAGGGAGATGAAAGTCAAATGTGTGTCTCTGGTTTCTGCTCCACACCAGTAAACTCCAGCATCTCTCACGCTCACATTACTGATGCTCACTGTAAAAACTCTCTCTTCATTTCTCTCAGATGAACCATTCATTTCTGTCACTGTAGATGTGCTGATGTTTTGACAGATGTGATTATCATCCTCTTTGCAGAAATGAACTTTATGTTCCTCTGGGATCTGACAGCTGATGTTGACTTCTTCACCAAGATGAGCAGATTTATTCACACATGTTGCATCTGTAAGCCAGAAGTTTACATAAAAATCAGATCAGATACTTCTAACAATCAAGACACAGTATTTCATGTTCCTCACCGTCTGTGACGTTCAGCTGAAGTTCAGTGAAGCTCTCAGTATAGTGAGACACATTCACTCCACACCTGTATGTTCCTGCATCTGCAGCTTTCAGCTCTCTAAAAAACACCATCAAGACTCCTGCTCTGGTGTCGTCATATAAAGAAACATCTCCATTCTCCATCCATTCATCCTGAACTCCTGGATTCTTCCTCTCTGAACATCCATCTGATTCTTTACAGATGTATTTTGGATTGGTTTTGTATTGAGGATGTTCACACTTGATCATCATACGACCTCCTGAGTATCCGCTCACTCTAGACACGCCCACTTTAGCTGTCAATCACAAATATCTGACAAAATCAGTCTTCAGAGAATACAAACTCTAGCAAATATTGAAACTGCAAATATTGATATATTAACTTATTCTAGTTGACACAGAGTTTGTTCTACTCACCCATAATGTGCAGATGAACTTTAGCTCTAATGGAGTAGAAGAGTCTGTTGATCCAAACTCCACATAAATAAACTCCTCCATCATCTGGTCTCACAGCAGTAATTCTCACACGGAAGAAGTTTGTATGTCTGTCATCAGAAAGACTGAATCTTCCTTCCTCATTCAATGTGCCAGTGGCGTGTATCAACTCTTCAATTAGGTTTTGTCGTTCTTTGAATATGACTTTTGCATCATTGATATGATTCTGTGAATATTCACAGTTGAATGTGGCAGTTTCTCCACTATTTACCACCACTTTCTTTGACATTTTACAACATGAATCTGTAATTCACATAATAAACAAATATATCGATTATCCATACCTTTAAAATGAGTAGTTTCATTGCACACTTGAATTGCTTACCTTTATTCACATTCAAAGTCATATCTATATACCACTTGTCAGTAACCCTGATTCTGTATCTTCCAGCATCATGCTGGTTCAGTTCTCTGATGAATATCATGAGGTTTCCATATTTGTTGCGAAAAAGAACGAATCTTCCTTCACCAGTCCATTCACTGTGTTTCTTGTAATTTATTATGGTTCTCCATGGGTCGTGTTTAACCATATATTTGGCTTTGTCTGTATGCCAAGGCTTCCGTGAATCAACAAGAAGACTTCCTCCAGAATATCCAGTGACACTAAAGCATCTCACTGCACCTGTCAATCAGATTGATACTGTGATCAGAAACCTCATGAACAGAAAACAGCATCATTACTGCAGTGATGAAAGAGAAAAGCTCTGACCTGAGATCAGGTAGAAAGTGAAGAAGATGAGGAGGATCTTCATTGTGAGTTGAGTTCAGTCTTCTTCATGCTGAATGTTCTCTGTGCACATGAGGGCTGATAGTAAGGCTTTTTATAGTGTGACATCACACAGTTCTCCTTTGACTCAGTACTGAATTAAACACTGAGAAAGAGCGCCATCTGGCTGAAGTTACAGTTTCTTCACTTTAACGTTTTCATGAAGATTATCATACAAATTATAGTGAATATAAGAAACTTGAGCCAGACAGATTTCAGCTTTTATTGTGAGGCTCAGTCATTAACACATTGACTTAGACTATTAGATAATAAAATTATATAGTTATTAAGGAATTAATACATTATGACACATAATAACAATTCATATATTACTTATTCTTATAGACTCTTCATTAGTTGCTGATGCAGTAATCATTAATTAATGGTTTAGTTCTTCATGAGTCATACATTAACGCAGGATTATCTGTGCATTAGCAAAGTCCCTTTAAGACAAGTCATTTCACTCGGCGGCCATCTTTGAAACGCCTCTCGGGCATCCTGGGCATCATGCAATCTCTTTGAATGGGGAAACATCAAATTCTACAAAACTGTTGGCCAACTGTAATGTTTGTTGTTCAATTAATGAAACTGTGTCTAACAAAACATCTTTTATTTTACAGAACGGTCCGCACATGGTGCAACTTCACAACATGACTAGGCGTCTCCTTCAGGTAGGACCAACACCTACAGGTAAGTACTTCACTACTGACATCTAGTGATTATTTAAGGTTTCACCATTACTGCATTTAAATTCTTGCATGCTCACTTAACAACAACATATTATATAACAACTTAAACATTATGCTCTTTATACAAACCATCTCTTAATTAACATTCAACTGTCATTACTCTCTTTTTGCATAGTAACTACTTAAATGTCTGTTCACTTTACTAATGCCTCCTTTACAGGTCAAGTCTCTCAGGTGGTTTTACTGTGCGTTTGGATCTTCGCAATTCAGGTAAGTGTGTCTCCTTTTCATCCTCTTTATTGTCTATAACTGGTTCTGTTTCCGATTCTACAGGTGATGTATCCTGTGGCACTGTTTCTTGTGTTTTCAGCAAACTTCTCCTATTTCTTCTCAGGATCTGACCATCTTCTGTTTTCACAGTGTAAGATCTCGGATAAACCTCCTCAAGGACTGTGGCTTTTCTATTCCAGGTATTGCAATCCTCAAGTCTTTTGCAACCCTTTGATTTTCTTTGGTTGTGTCAGGTAAGGCAGGGTAGTACGCAATTTTCTTCCCATTAGCATCTCAGCTGGAGATAAACCATGTTCCAGTGGTGAAGCATGGTAATTTAACAATGCTAGATACGGGTCAGACTTGCTGCTCACTGCTTTCTTCAGTAGCATTTTAACTATATGTACTCCCTTTTCCGCTTTCCCGTTAGATTGTGGATATAGCGGGCTCGATGTCACATGTTTGAAGTCATACTCCACTGCAAATTCCTGGAATTCTTTGCTATTATAACACGGTCCATTGTCACTACAGACAACCTGAGGGATTCCATGCCTTGCAAAGATTGACTTCATGTGTGTGATTACACTGGCAGTAGATGTATTTGGAAGCAGAGCCATCTCTGGATAGTTAGACAGGTAGTCCACAACAAGCAGATAGTTCTTCCCATTTAAGACAAACAAATCTGTTCCAATTTTCTGCCACGGCTCACTAGGTGTGTCAGTGATGATCATTGGCTCTTTTTGCTGCTTTGCTCGATGACTTAAGCAGGTATCACAGGTTGACACCATTCTGTCAATGTCAGCATTAATTCCTGGCCAATAGATGGCTGTCCTGGCTCTCCTTTTGCATTGTTCTGCTCCCAGATGTCCCTCATGCAATCTTCTCAGCATTTCCTTTCTCAGTGCTTGTGGCATTACTATTCTATTCTGTCTCAGCAGAAGTCCTTCTACCACACTCAACTCTGTCCTTATATTGTAGTACCGTGAACATGCTTCCTTTTTCCAGCCTTCATTCAGAAGTTTGATGACAATCTGTAGCTCTCTGTCTTTCGCGGTTTCAGCTACAATCTGTTTAGACTTTGCATCAGTCACTGGAAGAGCACCAGCTATCATGTTCACATGAAGGGTCACGTCAGCTTCTGTAGAGCTCTTGTGATGTGTCTCACTGTCTGAGGTTGCTCTGGACAGAGCATCTGCTAGCACTATGTACTTTCCAGGTGTATATATCAGTTCAAAGTCATATCTCTGAAGCTTCATCATTAGCCGTTGGATTCTCGGTGACATTTCACTCAAATTTTTCTTGATGATGGCTATTAGTGGCTTGTGATCTGTCTCCGCCACAAACTTTGGAAGTCCATACACATAACTGTGAAACTTCTCCACCCCATACACCAGTCCAAGGCACTCCTTCTCGATCTGGGCATAACGACACTCAGCTTGCGTCATTGTTCTTGATGCATACGCAACTGGCCTCCAGTGTTTTCCTTCTTCCTGGAGCAGCACAGCTCCCAAGCCATCCTTAGATGCGTCAGTTGATATCTTTGTCCTCCTAGATGGTTCAAAGAAAGTCAGCACAGGCTCTGTTGTCAAGAGTGTCTTCAGACGGGACCACTCTTGTTCATGGTTGTTTGTCCACTTGAACTCACACTTGTCATGTAACAGTTCTCTCATGTACACTGTCTTTGACGACAGGTTTGGTATGAACTTGCCGATAAAGTTAATCATTCCCATCACTCTTAACACTGCCTTTTTGTCTGTAGGTCTTGGCATATTGAGTATTGCTTGAATTTTACTTTTGTCTGGTTGTACGCCACCTTCTGTCAGCTTGTCTCCTAGAAACGTGACTTCCTTTACTCCAAACTGACATTTTTGTTTATTCAGCCTCAGTCCATATTTCTGCACTCGCTGCAAAACTTCCATGAGCCTTTCATTGTGCTGTTCAATTGTGGATCCCCACAATATGACATCATCCACATAGACACAAACTCCTTGTATTCCTTCAATTATGTGCTCCATGGCTTTGTGAAACACCTCAGGTGCTGAAGAAATCCCAAAGGGCATCCTCAAGAAGGAGTATCTGCCAAAGGGTGTGTTAAATGTGCAGTAGTGTGTGCTATCTTCATGTAGTTTTACCTGCCAAAAGCCCTGAGATGCATCCAGCTTTGTGAAGAACTTTGCACCTCCCATCTCACTGATGATTTCTTCCCGAGCCGGAATCTGATAATGTTCTCTCTGAATGTTTGCGTTTAGGTCTTTTGGATCCATACACACACGTAATTCTCCGTTTGCTTTTCTTACACAAACCATGGAGTTCACCCATTCTGTCGGCTGTTCCACTTTCTTTATAACTCCCATGGCTGTCATCCTTTCCAGTTCCTGTTTTAACTTATCTCTTAGCGGGGCTGGTACCCGTCTCAGAGCATGGACCACTGGCTTTGCATCCTCTTTGAGCTGTATCTTATAGGTGAATGGAAGCGCTCCAAACTCTTCAAAAATGTCAGGAAACTGTTTTACTATATTATCAACACTGTTCTGTGTATTGCCATATTTTATGTTGTCTACTCTTTTAACTAGGCCTAAGTCTTCACATGCCTTGTCTCCCAACACTGAATCATGTCCATCTGGAACGACTACGAACACAAGGTGTTGTTCTTTGCTTTTCACCTTTACTTTGATCTTGCATGTTCCTCTTGTTTCTATGCTCTGTCCGTTGTAAGCTTTGAGTTGCACAGTGTTTGGTTTAATATGTGGCTTGCTTTTCATTTTTCTTATATCTCTTTCAGAGATCACATTTGGCTCCTGTGTCTAATTTCAGCATTATTGTTGCTCCATTTATTTCTCCAGCTGCAGTCCACTTATCCTTCACAAGACTGTTTTCTTCAGCCTGTTCTACCAGGCCTACAAAGAATGTGTCACTAAGAGCAGTTTCTTCCACTGTATGGACTCGTTCGCTTCGACTATGTTTTTTTGTCAAGCACTGCTTTGCAAAGTGATTCTGCCCTCCACATTTAGCACAGGTTTTGCCATAGGCTGGGCACTGCTTTGGTCTGTGTCTTTTGCCACATCTCTTACAACTGAACATTTCTTTTTCATTTTGCTGTTTCCATTTTGAAGAGCTTTGTTTCTGAGCTCTCTCTGTCACTGCAGCTACTGACGAACTTTCATGTGCAGCAGTCTTTGTATAACGTTTTAGCATGTTGCTGCACCACTTCACTGGCATGACATATCCGTACTGCATCAGTTAATGTCAGCTCAGTTTCTCTCAACAATCTCTCCCTCATTTTCTTGTCATTTATTCCAAACACAATTTGGTCCCTGACCATTGAATCATGTAGCAATCCAAAGTTACATGTCCTCGCTTTCAATTTGAGGTCGATTAAGAAACTATCAAATGTCTCTCCTTGAAGTTGCAGACATGAACGAAAAATATACCTCTCAAATGTCTCGTTCTTTTTTGGTGAGCAGTGTAATTTCTCGATCACTTTCTCGAAGCTTCCTTTATCTTCTGCTCGATCAAACACCAGCGTGTTAAATACCTCGATCGATTGCGGTCCCGCAACGGTGAGCAATAAAGCAATCTTTCTTGCATCCGACTGATCATCCAGCCCCACTGCTTGCAAATACAGTGTAAATCGTTGCTTAAACGTTCGCCACTCACAGTCAATATTTCCAGTCCAGTTGACAGCGTCAGGCGGTTTTACACTTTCCATTACGACTATCTGAACTTCTGACCACTCCTGGTACCATGTAATGTTTGTTGTTCAATTAATGAAACTGTGTCTAACAAAACATCTTTTATTTTACAGAACGGTCCGCACATGGTGCAACTTCACAACATGACTAGGCGTCTCCTTCAGGTAGGACCAACACCTACAGGTAAGTACTTCACTACTGACATCTAGTGATTAGACTAGGTATATGCACATATCATTAAATACTCACTTATCATGACACCAACCTTACGATTAAATTTCATATTTGAAATCACCAATGAAATCTAACAACAACCGGCTCATAAATTTAGTTTCTAAACGCTCGAATCATGACAAAAAAACTGTATTATTCAGGCTGGATCAAGCTAATGCGCATGCGCAGACCTAAATGCGCGTCTCTTTGGAGGCGCGCGTCTGACTGTTTCTATAGAAACCGGTGATTCTAACGGCCGCTGATTGGCTCTTATTTAGAAGGCGGGACTTATTCCGCCATATTGCGCGTTACTCTTTCTCCCATTCAAAACAATACGAGTGACACGTCTTGTGTTATTCTATAGTCTTTGGCATTAGTTAAGCGTGAATTAATGCATATTAGTGAACATGTATTGTAAAGTGTTACCGATGTATTAATATTATTCTATATTAATCATTTATTGACAAAAGAATGATTATTTGAATGACAGAATTGAATGGTTATGCTCTTTCGCTTTGGCTGAATAGGCTACTGACCATAACAGTCCATTCTCTCCATTGCTCTGCACATATAAGCAAAAAGGTTATAAAAGAAATACTAGCTCCACCCTAATGCATGCGTAACTCCATCTACCTGAGAAAAGAGTCACTGCGGATGGTATACATTCATTTTACATTTATAAGACATCAAAGAACTTAATCATTTTTGATTTATATACAATACAAAGTAATGAGTTTTAAAACCGTCAAAACACTGTTTACAAATGTTACATAAATATTAGAAGAATAATTCACTTAAAATATGCTGCAGTGTGACACACTTCATCTAAAACTAAAATATACACTTAATATACACCAAACAATCACCCTCCGGCCGTTATTCACTGGATATGGAGATATCAGAGTAGTTTTGACTAGTCAGAGGGGTTTATGGGTAAGTGAACAGCGCTGTAGACTACAGTTGTTCTGGTGTCTGTGTGGTTCAGATCAGAATGAAGGTCCGTTTTACTGACGGTCACATAACTGCAGGAAACTTGAGTCACCTGAGAACAGACACAATTCATTCAAATAATTAAACATCTTATTCAAATCAAAAAGGTGGATGTGTACAGAAGCATGTGAATTTCTGTTCAAAGAGGCTCATTTTACAGTATTTGGTTGAACAGAACTGCAGAGTATCTGCATTATTGATAAAGCTTCAATGTCATTACACACTTGAGAAAGACACTAAACCTGTTGCCTATAGCAGTGTGTGTGCAGTAGAGCAAGTAGAAGTGTTTATGATTGATCATGATGACTTACCTCATCCCCGGAAAATCCTGAACTCAGATCAGTTTAGAAGGATAGCAGGAGAAGAGAAAACAAAAACACATCAGCCCACAGTATCAAACATCATTGTAGAAGCTCATTCATTCATACAGATTTACTGAAAGTTCTTGCACAATAAGAAACAAAACAAAAAAATAAACACCGGTCAAAAACTGTGTTGCTCCGTCTTTCATTCATAAAGAAAACACGGCAATCTAAAGTAAACGTCAATTCTTCAAGGCACTTTAAAGGGTTAGGTTGAACCACTGCAGTCACATTGACTATTTAACAATGTTTTTACTACTTCTCTGGACCTTGAGAGTGATCATTTCATTGCTTTCTATGGAAGATAAAAAACCTATAGGATTTCATCAAAAATATCTTAATTTGTGTTCTGAAGATGAATGAAAATATTGCGGGTGAGTAATTAATGACAGAAATGTTAATGTTATGAAGTGACAAGGAAACTTTTTGCACGCAGAAACAAAACAAAAGTAATTTTATTCAACAATTTTTCCTCTACCCTGTCATTCTCCTACACAGTTTATGTTCAGTGTTGCCAATTTAGGGATTTTGTCACTAGATTTAGTAACTTCCCCACCCTTTTGAGAAAGTCTTATTTTGCTCACTGATCTATTCATATTTTTATAGATCAATGGATTTGCTGTTATGATGTCATCTAGTGACATCAGTTTTAGCTACTTTAAATGAAAGCAGTTGAAGACTCAATGCAGTGCTTTTGTGTTTGATGCCATCTCTGTGGCTCCTGTGTCAGCATCACACGTGTCGTGCTGCTCACGTGACCAGCACTGGCCAATGATGAGCCTGCGTTCTGATGTAAACACGGAAGCATTGCATTGCATTCACTGTGTAGAAGACTGACAGGGAAGATAAAGTGTTTAATTTTTTTTTTTTTTTTTGCTGCGCATAAAAAGTATTCTCATCATAACATTAAGGTTGAACCACTGCAGTTACGGCGACTGTTTTAATGGTGTCTTTAGTACCTTTATAGACCTTGAATATGGTAATTCTGTTGCTTTCTAAAAAACCTCTTGGACTTCATCAAAAATATCTTAATTTGTGTTCTGAAGATGAACGAAGGTCTTATGAGTGAGGAACAACATGAGGGTGAGTTATTAATGACAGAATTTTCATTTTTGGTTGAACTAACCCTTTAAAGAAGGGGTGTCCAACACTGCTCCAACACACCTGTCTGTAATTATCAAGCAGCCCTGAACACCTTGAATCAGATTATGGCTGGTTCAGGTGTGTTTGATTCAAGTTGGAGCTAAAGGCCCCGTTTACACGTACATGGTTATTTTGAAAAACGGAGACATTTCCCTTCGTTTGCGCCCTTCGTTTATACGCAAACGGAGAATTCGCCTCTGAAAACGAGTCTTTCTAAAAACTCCGGCCAGAGTGGAGATTTTGAAAATCTTCGTTTGCACGTTTGCATGTAAACTGAGACAAACGGGTGTTTAGGCAGCCAACGTCACAGTATGCGCCAGAGCTCGCACCTATGTCAAAAAGTGCGACCTATGTTTACATGTGATCATAGAAGCGTTTAGAGTAGCAGTCGCATTTATGTTGGTGCAAACTCTTCTCGTGTGTTTGCATTTGCAAATACAGCTGCTCCATTATGTCGAGGAGCAGAGACGAATGAGTGCTCGGAGATCAGCAATTTTGCAACAACTTCGAATCACTTCAAGAGGAATTCGGGATTCTTTTTCGGGATTCTGATTGGCTTACGTGGGCTTGAGCTGCTCGTTACACTCTTGACGTCATATATACACGGGTACGTGTAAATGAACACTTTTCTGAAAACTGACATATGTGTGCACGATGTTATTTTTGAAACCGGAGAGGTTGAAATGTCCGTTTATGAAAATAGCCGCCCATGTGTAAACGTAGCCAAAATCTGCAGGACCGTTGCTCTCCAGGACCAGTATGGTGGCCGAGAGAGCTCAACACGCTGCAAATGAAGAAAACACATGCAAATAGAAAAAACACCAGCAAATAAAGAAAACATCTTCATCAGTTTGACAACACATGCGCTGCAAAAGTTCACAACACTTACAAATAATGAAAAGCGCTGCAAATAGGACTGCTCATAATCAGAATGTTAACAAACAAAACGAAAAAACTCACCTTTCAGGTGCACACCACCTAAGAGTAAACATGAACAATCCCAGCCAGCGGTCCCACCAGACAGGTACGTCAATGTGTTCCCTATAACATTTTCGTTGTGGTCTGTGCCAGTCTCGGCGCCAGGACAAACGATTTGGGGGATATTATTTTTCGTTAAAATATTATTAATAAATGATTAATAATAAATAATATATATTTTTTAATAATTTACTTGATTTTATGTCTCAAATCCCAGTCAATTATTCACTGCAGAAAGTGAAAGTAAAAACTCAGCGACGAGAGCTTTACTTCAACATGTTCTGATAACTATTTAACCTTAATTTATTTCTTAATTTCTCTTGTGGCCCATACATATTGAAAAAAATGAGAAGAGATATAGGTGTTTTTTTTTTTTTTTTTTTTTTTTTTTTTAAGTAACACCTATATCTCTTCTCATTTTTTTCAATACGTATGGGCCACAAGAGAAATATTAAGAAATAAATTAAGGTTAAATAGTTATCAGAACATGTTGAAGTAGAGCTCTCATTGCTGAGTTTTTACTTTCACTTTAGCTGAGTTTTTCTAATTAGCTAATCTAATCGCGTCGGTTATGCATGAGGCACTATAAATTATTGCAGGGCAAATTAAATTATTATTTTAATTCTAAAAGTAGCCTAATCATTATCGTCACCATCATCATCATCATTCAGATCATCGCAGAAGGACTTGAGATCGCTGGGCCTGGTATGTGCTATTTGCAGCGCGTTTCACTATTTGTAAGTGTTGTGGAATTTGCAGCGCGTGTGTTGTCAAACTGATGAAGATGTTTTCTTTATTTGCAGCGCGTTGAGCTCTCTCGGCCACAGTAGACCAGGGTTGAAAACCCCTGCTTTTAAGGCAAACCAAAATAAAACAGAGCAAACCATTACAGAATAAACAGGGGGGTGCTCACCAAATGTACATAAATAACATAAACCTAAATGAATAAAAAAAATAAATAAATAATAATTATAGAACAGTTCAAAAGCATCATCACCATCATGTCTGTCTAGTGAAGGCCAGTAGAGGGCGATGATGATCTTTACTTTCACTTCAACACACTTTAAACTGTCTGTGATGAATCTGAATCTCACGTAGAGGGTCATTCAGTATTACAAACTGATGAAAAAATAGCAAAGATATGAAACTGTAATCACCGTGAGCCTCTTTATTCTTTCGTACGGCCACTAGAAACATCAGGACACCAATTAGGAGCAAAACCAAAACAGAAATGAAGATCACTGAAGAGCCTGAAAACACAAGAGAAAGAGGATTTTAATGATCAATGTGAGATTCAAACAAGAAAATATGAAGAGGTTTTAGTACAGTAATATTTACCTGTTATTGTTGATGTTGTATCAAGTGAAGTCAATGTGATTTCTGTGATCATTTGAGTTTTCACTGATGATGATGATGATGGTGGTGATGATGATGATGATGATGGGGGTGATGATGATGATGATGATGGGGGTGATGATGATGATGATGGTGGGGGTGATGATGATGATGATGAAGGATATGGTGTATTCAGGTCATTTGTCTCTGTAATAACAGTAATGTTTTCACAGTATCATAGAGATGCCAGTAAATTAATGTCTCATGCAGAAAATTAACTTCTGTTTTTGCACATTGAAAATAAACCACAGAGAGCTTCTGTAAACTTTCACACATTCACATTTGCTGACACATCATCACCCTGATACAGCAGCAAAAACACTCAGCTTCAGTTTCTAGTTACTTTAAAACAATCAAGATGTTTAAACAACAACATGAATCATATAAACCAATAATTGTAAGTAGTGATCATTTCTCACCTGTAACACTGATCAGGACTCGTGTGATGAAGCTCTTGTGTCCTTGATCAGACTGAACTCCACACCAGTATTCTGAATCTTGTTCAGTCACATGACTGATGCTTCCCATCAGGAGCTGCTCTTCTCTGTCATCATACAGCTGGATCTTTCCCTCAGGACTCCATCTTCTGCTCTCCTTCACAGACGTCTCTTCAGCACAGAGATCAGCTCCAGATCTCCAGCAGAGAAACTTCACATCACTAATGTGGGATTGTGGGTATTTGCAGCTGATGTTCACAGATCCTCCTGCAGCAGCTGATAGACTGATGCTCTTCACACAACAATCATCTGTTTCAGATCCAAATCAAGTGCAGCAATGTTACAATGACCACATATATTCATGGATTCTGTCAAATAATGCAGAAATGAATGAAAGCGTCTCACTGTCTCTGATGATCAGATTAAACCCAGAGAAGAAACTGTATTCTTCAGAAACTTTGACTGTAATCTGATATTCTCCAGAGTCGTTCTCATTCAGATCTCTGATAAACACACGTAAGAGACCTGCAGATCTGTCATCCTGAACGGAGAATCGTCTGTCCTGTTCCCATCCTGCTGCTCTGTTAGTGTTTATTACAGTAAAACATTGACCTCCAGTTTTACAGAAATATTTCTCTTGGTACACGTGTTGCATCTCATATTTGTAGTTTATAATGACGTTTCCTCCTGAATATCCTCTCACACTCCTGACTGGTTGACCTGTTGAACACAGTAGGGGTCATCTTCATTTAATGACAAACACAGACATACACACACACACACACTGGGAGTTAAAGAAAGTCAGTGTATTTGCCCTCATTACTGATTTTCTGGCATCATTTAGGGGTTACATATGAACTGCAGGATTTACATCAGTATTGTTATCGTGATGTTGTGGAGATCATCATGGGTTTGAGGCTCTCAGTTACTCACCTCTTATAACCTTCAGATTCACTTCAGTGTAGGAATCAATTTTTGCATATATATCAGTTCCACACCAGTACGTGTCAGAATCCTCTTCACTCAGATCTCTGATGGTCACAGTGAACACTGCTGATCTTTTGTCGTCATACAGAGAGAATCTTCCAGAAGGATCCCATTTATATTTCTCATCAGTCTTGATTTGGTCTTTGCAGTCTGACCACTGTCCTTTACAAAAATACTTTTTATTTGCTGTATATCCTCTATCATATTTGCATGTGATCGTGACTCCTCCTCCTGAATATCCCGTCACACTGATGGAGCTCACGACTCCTACAACAAACCAGCTAATACATTCATAAGACTGAACAGAAATTAACTTTCAAATATTCCACGAAATCTGTGCTGTTTTTAGTGATTTACTCTGAGTTCAGATTCTTACCAGGAATCATCAGCAGAGTGAAAGTCAAGATGATCTTCATTCTTCTCTCTTATTAAACAATCTTCTCTGTTGTCAGTAGATTCAGTTCTTCTGAAGCTCTCGATGTGTGTTCAGATGAGGTTTGTGTGTTTCTTTCCTGGTTACATGTTTAACATGAAGTGCTGAATGTGACGGAGACGCCCACTTCCTCTGAGAGAGAGAGAGAGAGAGAGAGAGAGAGAGATGTTAATGAAGAGAAACTCAAGCTAGTACTTCACACATGGTTTACATGAACACACAGAACGCAGAGCTGTAATATTCAACAGACGACAAATAAAGAGAAAGCGACTGCTGCTGCTGGCATCTTTATTCCAAGTGAAACACAAATTACTACACCTCTCATTAGCAAATGCACTTAACTTTATACAATCTATTATTGCCACCTGCTGGACTAAATAGCATCCTACCCATTGCATTCATTTTCCTTAGATTTTTTAAGATGACAATTTTACATCATTTACATTACATAATTAACAACAATTCACAACAGCCTGACAGCAAATCAAGCAATCAATTAACAGTCCATTTTACAAAATCGAGAAGATCAAGAAGCATGACCTGAAGATGTACAGCCCCCAATCCATCATGGGAAAGATGTGGGAAAGAAAAAAAAAACAAGGAAAGGTTCCATGCTAAGGATCTCCTTTAACCTCTTACATTCTTGATCATGTACAGAAGCCCACACAAACTCATTTTGTAACAGCTTTCTCATATGTGTGGGTTTTAGCTGAAATATTTGGCAGGAATTTTCCAGGATGTTTACCATACCTAAGGCACACAGATCCCCCATCTTGTCACAAGGTGGAGGTGTAACGGAGGCCAGCTAGTGAGAGCTCTGCAGGTAAACTGAATAGGACCGGAGGGGTTACATTGGTGCCGTGACCCGGATGGGACTGATGTTTAGGGGGGTGAGTGTAACGGAGGCCAGCTATTGAGAGCTGTTGTTAGTGCACCCAACCTCCATGCCGGAGAAGCCGGTTTGAGTCCCACTTGGAGCAGGGCAAGTAGGACCGGAGTGGTTACATTGGTGCCATGACCAGGATGGGAGTGAAGTGTAACTGAGGCCAACTATTGAGAACTGTGCAGATAAATCTCACTCCCCTGATTTCAAGAGATGCACTAGTGACTGACCTTAGAGACTGCGGTCTTTTGCGTCTTGGATGGAATCGGTCTTACGAACTTTCAGCATTGTGTCAGTTGATTTAGATATTATGTGTGAGGTAGAGAGAGTGCGAAGACGGTGCTTACTTTGAGAGAGCTCGCGCGCACGCGGGAGGAGCTCTCTGCTCGTTCTGTCCGTCAGCGCAGCAGTCGTCTCCCTCCTTCATTTTACAGTCGAATGGTGGCTAGAACGGCTCCAGGTTCAAAGGTCAATACGGAGTGGATTAATCTGCGTTATTTTTTTTAATGCGTTATTTTTTCTCAGATTAATTAATCGAAATTAACGCGTTATTTTGACAGCCCTAATATATATATATATATATATGCGAACACTCTCTAGACCTTCAATAAGTTTGAAGAAACCTTCAGAAAGGTTTCCATGGCTCGATGAAAAATCTCGGGAGCTGACTTGATCCCAAATGTAAGTTGAAGAAAACAATATCATCCAAAGGGAGTGTTAAATGTACAATATTTGCAACTCTCAGAATCCAGTCAGATCTGCCATCACCCATGAGACATATCTAATTTACTAAAAAAAACTTGGCAACCAACATTTCACTAATGATCTGTTCACAGGTGTGTATCTGGTATTGTTCTCTATTGATGTTATTATTAAGGTCTTTAGGATCTAAGCATTCTCTTAATTCACCACACTCTCAAATCACTTTTTCACACAACTTATGGAGTTCACCCAATCTGTAGGTTGTTCAGTCCGTTGTATGACTCCTAACTGTGTCATGCTATCCAATTCTTGCCTCAAGATACCCTATACCAACAGTATTTTAAAAGAGGTTTCACACTGTTCCCTTTCAGTCGGTCACTTGTATTGTTACGTCAGACTGACCGATGAATTGGGGATCGGACCAATCTACTTTGAGTGTAAACTAAATGAGCCAATAGACATTGCCATGCGATCTTCGCATCCGATGCTCCGCCCTACTGTGCAGGTATAAATAACATAGCAGATGCATCGCATATTTGCTTTGCGCTTCGGAGCCGAGCGGTTCTACTGTTCCTGCTCTGCAATCTGTCTGAGAGAGTTTATTTAGACAAGTTTGTTCTTCAGGAGGAAGCCTATTCAAGTTAATGTTCATGAGTTCACACTTACAAATGATTAGATCAGGGGTGTCCAATCCTGCTCCTGGAGGGCCACTGGCCTGCAGAGTTTAGCTCCAACCCCAATTAAACACATCTGAACCAACTAATCAAGGTCTTACTAGGCATACTAGGGCCCGTCCACATGGAGACGTTTTTAGGTGTATACGCAAAAAAATTGTATCATATTGGCATTTCATCCAGACGGATCTGGCGTTTTGGGAGCATGAAACTGCTATTTTTTGAAACCGGGTCCCAGAGTGGATGAATCTGAAAACGACACCCTTGCCAATCCATATATTTTGTGAAAATCAGACACCGCTACATCACGTAACAACAACAACAATAGCGACTACATGCTTGTGTTCATGCTGCAAAAGCTACCAAGCCTATTAGCTTTACTAAAATAAAGCTTAATTTCTAAGCTTTACTAAAGTTTGTATACAGCACGCAAGGTTTACGCGCATGATCCATATCTTATTCTCCGATTTCAGTCTATCTCTGTGGCAGAATTACAGCGCCACATACTGATCTGGCATGTATACTACATCGTTTTGAATCGTTTCAGTGGTTTTGTGTGTACACAGATATTTCTTGAGATGAGGAAAAAAAAAAGATCAGATAGGGAAAGCTCTGGCTTTGTGTGGACGTAGCCCTAGAAACTTCCATGAAGGTGTGTTGAGGCAAGTTGGAGCTAAACTCTCAGGGGCCCTCCAGGATCGAGTTTGGACGCCCCTGGATTAGATAAAGATTGCTGTCCAGGGGAGAACTCCAAGCTCAGAATGTCGTTCAAATACAGAATACTCCCCTGTATCTTTGGTTAGGATAGTAACCAGGCAAGTGTGAGGAGACGGGGTGGTGGAGGGATGCAGAAAAAAAAGTCATATTTTTAGGCCTCCTCTTATGCTGCTTAGGTAGATCATTTGAACATGCTCCTCCCAAACTTTGTTAATTAAACATCAATTAGTGTAACAGCACTGAAAGCGGCAGCCGTGAGCTGACAAAAACAGCTCTCCAGTGTTACGCCTTCAGTGATGTTCTTTCAGGTTGACCGATGTTGCGCCTTCAATGAGAGTGAGAGCACATAGTGGGTTGCGCTAAATTCCTACTGTGTGCCGCGGCCATCTCCCTGTGCGCTTCAGCACCAGAGAGATCTAATTCCTGAAAGAGCTTAAACGGTGTGACCCTGCATCTTCAAGATGTCATTCAAACCGTGTGTTTCTGGATGTGGTCGTTTGCCTGGCTCCGTCTGACGGTCATGATCACTGTCTCACGTGCTTGGGCCTTAGGCACACTGAGGAAACATGACCATCCCAATGTTGCAGTCGAGACTCAAGTCCCTTTGCTTATTCCCTGATGTAGTCCTTCTTCTGGGTTACCTCAGAAGAAGCCTACTTTGGTTAATAGCCTTGGTGTCCTAAGGATTACAGTAAGGAATACCACGCCGAGTCAACCTCCTCGCCTATCTGAGGATAATTGATCACTCACACATCAGTATTCAACAAAAACCTCACTGCAGATGGTTTACATGTATTTTATTGAAGATGCTGAGAAACATAAATTTGATTTACAGTAAAATACATACAAAATAAATACAGTATTTTACAATGGGTAATATAAACCAAAAACAATATATAAGTTATATGAAGTAAACAATAAGTTATATAAATTAGGTACATAAATAATGCTGGGAAGTTGATGTCCTGCAGTTTGACATGCTCCATCTGAAACTATATTAATAAAGATACTATATTAAGTATTTTTTACCTCGAATGTGTTTGTACTACTAGCAAAAAAGACAACAGGGAGTTGAAAACATGAAATAAATGGTGACTCTCATGAATGTATTTTACTACCCATAATCAAACAATCACAGTCCGGCTGTTATTCACTGGATGTGGAGATATCAGAGTAGTTTTGACTAGTCAGAGGGGTTTATGGGTAAGTGAACAGCGCTGTAGACTACAGTTGTTCTGGTGTCTGTGTGGTTCAGATCAGAATGAAGGTCTGTTTTACTGACGGTCACATAACTGCAGGAAACTTGAGTGACCTGAGAACAGACAAATCAACAAAGGTGGATGTGTACAGAAGCATGTGAATTTCTGTTCAAAGACACTAATTTCTTAGTATTAGGTTGAACAGAACTGCAGAGTATCTGCATTGAGCTGATAATAATTGAGCATTATTGAGCTTGATAATTAAGCTTCAATGTCATTATACACATGAGAAAGACACTGCACCTTTTGCCTATAGCAGTGTGTGTGTGTGTGTGTGTGTGTGTGTGTAGAGCCAGAAAAAGGGTTTATGATTGATCATGATGTCTTACCTCATCCCAGAGAAATCCTGAACTCAAATCAGTTTAGAAGGAGGGTAGGAGGAGAGGAAACAAAAACACATCGGATTAATTAACACATCATTAAATTGTGCATCATCTCCACATTCAGCATCTCTCTCATGTCTGTCTAGTGAAGGCCAGTAGAGGGTGATGATGATCTTTACTTTCACTTCAACACACTTTAAACTGTCTAAGATCAACTAACGCGGAAAATAAATAAATATTTGACAATGTAATCACCGTGAGTTTGTTTATACTTTCGTACGGCCAATAGAAACATCGAAACACCAATTAGGAGCAAAACCAAAACCTCAGAAATGAAGATCACTGAAGAGCCTGAAAATACAAGAGAAAGAGGATTTTAATGTTCAATGTGAGATTCATACAAGAAAATATGAAGAGGTTTTAGTACAGTAATATTTACCTGATATTGTTGATGTTGTATCAAGTGAAGTCAATGTGATCATTTGAGTTTTCACTGATGATGATGGTGATGACGATGATGGATATGGAGTATTCAGGTCATTTGTCTCTGTAATGACAGTAATGTGTTCACAGTAACAGAGACACAAGTACATGAACTGCTGCTGTTTTACAGATGTGTATCAAATGATTATCTTCTTGCATCTCATATATGAAGTTTATAAAGACATTTCCTCCTGAAAATAGTTTCACAGTCATGTACACAACAATATATAGTGCTTTAAAGTTTTCTATATTTCAAAGTGTGTGTATATACTGAAAAAAACAGCTTTATAATAAACTAGTGTAATGCTAATATATTTGTAATGATCTGAAATTGTATTGGAAATGTAAATGAAGCACAATAAAACGGTGCTTCAAATATTCTCTAACTGTAATTCAAGAAGTACTGTAACTGTACTAACTAATTTAAAGAAATACATTAAATTGCACTAAATGCACTTACAATGGGTCTATTGAAATACATTTATAATACTTAAAATTGTTTCAAAATAGTACATTTAATATGCAATTAGTATAGAATATTTTTAACATATTAAGTGTGTCCAATAAAAGCACAATTTAAATATATTTCCTTTTCATCTGGGAGGTGTCTACTGTTAATATATTAATTATTATTAATTTTTAATTTTTTTTTTTTTATGTGGTCATAGAATGAGTAAAGATGTTGATGGAAACAATAGTGACTGTTGGGATACGGAAGGAACTGTCCATTTGCAGTTAGTGAAGGCTGCACTAAAATGTCACAATGACAAAGTTACAGTGAATATTGCACTAAATTATATGATATATGTTACAATATATGTAACAATTTTGAAAAATATATATAAACATATACGTACAGAATATAGAAGTTTGCTGAATGTTTATTCTGAGTGCATCAGTATCTCAGAGCATAATCAAAATACAACTTTATTAATACCAGCCGTTTCTGTCCACTAATAAAAGAGGTAAATCTAATATCAAGAGTAGGTTGTTTGTTTTCATCTACTTTTTGCTCCACTGGAATTTTGGCTTTAGCTCGTTTGATACTCTTTTAATGTTTTTTTATGACTTCATTCTATACTATTTCTATATCTTCTAAAATTGGTTACTAATAAAATATTATGCAATAATGAATTATATAGATATATTGGACCCACTTTATATTAAGTGGCCTACTCTGTACTTACATTTAAATTAATCATTTGATACAATGCACTTATTGTGTACATACATGTTTTTACGTTGTACTTATATTTTAAAAATACCTGCATGTAATTAAATCTGTAATTAATTTCTATAATTACATTTATAATTACACTGTCGACCCATCCCTTAACCCTTACCCCTACCCTTAATCCTACCCATACCACCAAAGCTTTCCCTAACCTTACCCGTATCTCACCTCAATAGCAGCAAATGTGTTTTGCAATTCAATATGAACACAATAAGTACATAGTACTTATTTTTTGATGTAAGTACATAGTAGTTAAGGCCACCTAATATAAAGTGGAACCGATATATTTAGTATATATAAAGTATACAACATGAATTAATTTAATTAATATAAAAAAATACAGTCACTCTCTTGTCATTATTTGACTTGCTGCAGCAGTCTAAGCGGCAGGTACCTTTTTTTTTTTTAGCACAGAACGTGACATCACTGTTTACTGGTAAAGAATGATGTCATTCACACATTCACTACCCAGAATTCTCTACTTTTATGAGTTACACATGTGAATGGCAGTAATTACCCAGTCAACAATTTCACACTCAGTCAACAGCACACTCACTGTGTGCTCATACTATAGCCACAATGTGAGGTCACCCAAGATAGAAATTTTATTGGACGTGGACTCCAACATCACTCGTTTCAGCTGCGCAGCTCAGACCAATAATAGACAACGCGACATGAGTTCAGAGCAGAGGGCCGTTCTCAATCACACAACAACATTTCTACACAGCACTGTGAAGAAAGTGCTTGAATTCAGTACAGAATTAAAGGTGATAGAGAGGATTTTTTCGCCGACTGAGAATCCAAAGACTGTTAGTGAGTTTTTGAAATGAGCGCATGCGTAAGAACAGCCCCCCTCCTTCACAACACATTTCGAGGGAACGCCTCCCAAAACTCGTGCACGAGTATTGGAACACGAGTGTTTACCACCGGCATTCGCTGTGTCGTGTTAGTGGATTCATTATGTCGGACTCACCGCAGGTAACTCATAATCTGCAGTTGTTACTCCTGTCTCCTGATAAAAACATTGCATGCGGCGCCTGTGGAGTGTGGAAAGTTACTGGAGCGCGCAGCCGCGCTTGTCTCTCGCAAGGACCGTCATGGCAGTGATTGGCAAGTCAGAGGGCCAATCGTTTACGCGATGATCGCGTAAACGATTGGCTGATGTTTTTAAGGCCCTACCTCGTGCACAGATGATGTATATTAATATTATTACTTTCAGTGCACCTAATAAATAGTCTTTCATCAGTTAGTAAAGACAGTTTCAAGTAATATTGCAAAAATGTATAAAACAAAACATCCTCTTTACCACCTTTAATAACATCCTCGTGAAACCTTCTCTGTTAAACCACATAGATCAGATAAAACAGTGCTGATGTGGAAACTGGTTGATCTGTGGTTTTACAGAGAATTCTGTCACGAATGTTACTTAAATGCTTCTCACAACATTTCACAGAGATGTTATTTTGTGGTGATTTCAAGCACTTTCTTCACAGCGCTGTGTAATCTGGAAACCATGATAAACATTGTTCCGCTAACACTAACAGAAATAACTGTGGCAGAAATGGCCTAATGTTTTCGAGTGCTTTTAAATGCTTCACACAACTTTTCCCAACACTTCAAAGCTTTAAATATTGCCCAATTTGAAAGTTATTTTTAATAAATAACTTGTGTTCATTTTGATGCATTCATTGTGTTTATGATTTTAACTTAGTAAATGTGTCATGAAGGTGATCTGTTAACAAGCCGAATCAAAGGAGAAAATCACCATCATGGAGATTAGGTTTTGCTTTAGTTGAGCTCTTGACCCTTGACTTTTTAATATTAGATTTTGTTTGGCTGTTTTAACTGAGTTATAACAGCCAGACAAGCAAAGAGAAAAGATAATCAGGTGGTGTTGGTTATGTTTTCACATAATCATTATTTGACCTGAATCACTGAACTCATTTAGAGCCCAATCTCTGAGTTAGATTTACATTATTGATTACAGCAGCACTGTGATTCTACAGCAGAAGATCAGCTTTATCAATATAATCTGAAGGATTTCTCAAAAGTTGTTGTGTCAGTGAATGTGTCAAAATGAACACAAGTGTTGTCCCAAAACACAAGCACTGATGTGTAAGTGATGTTTTTTGACTGGACTTGACAAAGAGACCATTGCAAATTTGGTCTTCATGTAGCACAGGTGTTTTATTTTGTTGTTGTTTTCCTCTTTCCTTCAATGATTCTGTCTGTTAACAGCAGGTGTTCATCACTACTGCTTTATTCAACATTTTCTAGTGATGGGCGATTTCAAAACACTGCTTCATGAAGCTTCAAAGCTTTACGAATCTTTTGTTTCAAATCAGTGGTTCGAAGTGTCAAAAGTCAAGTGATTTCAGGAAACAAGGCTTTGTTAAGTCAAAAGTGTTTCGAAATGTTTCAAAATTTTAATGGTTCACCACTGGGGGGCGATGATCTCTGTGAACCCATGAAAGCATGCTGCCACCGCAAACTCATTTTAGGCCACAAAAATCAGAAATTATGATTATGGTGGTCAGGATTTGCTTTAGTTGGGCAGTCTGACTCTTGATGTTTTAACGCTGCTATGTAGTAATGCAAACAGCAAGGGAAATTGTTATCAGATGATGTCAGCTACTTGATGACAATAAGGATATAATTATCACACAGTGTTAAGATCAGCTGATCATATGTGTTATGGCCTATTCATTTTAGATTATTGATTATAGTATTGCCTCTACTGCGCGAGATCCAACAATGTCTTAATTAGAAAATCTGTATGATTGATGACAAACACAAACCTCAAGAATCAGTATAATCTCAATAATGGTGACTTGCTTTATGCCACAATGCATTCTGGGAGCCACTGATGAGTTTTGCATGATGCATCCAGAATGCATTGCATTCGTTATTGAGATTCACACACTGATTCTTGAGGTTTGTGTTTGTCTCAGTGAAGGGGCTTACACGTTTTTTTTTTTTTTTTTCTTGAATCCTCGATATCTTCTGATTAAAATGTTGCTGAATCTCATGCTGTAGAATCCCAGGATTGTTAAGACCATGTGAAATTGTCAACAGAGATAAGACTCTGATTGAATTCAGACCGCTACATAATGATAATATTTTTATTATCAACAAGTAGCCAACATATTTGATCACATTTTCTCTTGCTGTTCTTGCAACATCAAACAGTTACAACTATGGTGGCCGAGAGAGCCCAACTAAAGCAAACACTGTGATTCACAATGGTGACCAAAATATTACTTTCAAACAAACTTGAATATCTAACAACAAAACAACTTCTGCACACATATTACAGAAATAAAATCAATCTTGTTTGTAATAATTGAAGCTGTTAATGCTGTTTTGGGAGTTGTTAAATGGTGATAGAGCTTGACTTCTGATTTTAACGTTCAACTAAAATTTGACATCTGGACAGCTGAATGTTGGAGTATTTTGAACATGCAAATGAATTTGTGTGTTCTAGCGCTTGAATATTTGCAGTGGAAAGGCTTAAACTTTCATGATTATGCAGCACTGACCATCAACTGTACAGAGCATTGTTCATGTTCATGTTCCCACAACATTGCATTGTTAGAATTCATAAAAATATTACCAGCCATCTGGCGACTGACACAGTTTCATATTGTAACGAAGCAGGACTGAGGCAGGGATCCAATTGCAAGATTTATTAAAAGTGAGCGTGGTCGTACAGGCAGGGTAAATCAGGAGCAAACAGGAACAGCAAGGGATAGGCAGAATCGTAGTCAGGAAACAGGCAATGGTCAGGCTAGGCAGATATCACTCACAAAACAGTATACAAGGCAAGGGTCAGGACAGGCAGCAATGGGTCGATAACGGGAAACAGACTGGCAGACAGGATAAATGCTCAGAATTGTGACACAAGGTAAACAAGACTTCGCGGTGAGGTGGTGTGTGTGAAAGTCCTTTATAGTCCTGGTAATGAGCTGCAGCTGTGTGTGGTGATTAGTGTGGAGTGATTGTGGAGTGAGTGCAGCTGATAAGCCGGGAGGATTATGGGAAGTGTAGTCCAGGAACTGACAGGAACAGGTGGTGATCATAACACATATACTTGCCAACACAGATTTTTACTCACATTTTGCACTTGGCAAGTATTAATATTAGGCCCTGCTTGGGCACATTTGCAGGACAAACTGTAAGGTAATTTAAAACTCAACTCACCTCACCTCAGACCAAAGTAGCAAACCCAACTGCCGTAAAACATGAGGAACAAGACAGAGGAAGTCACTACACAAGTCTGTGTATGGCGATGGTGTCACTTAATGATCCAGGATCAGTGATCCTTAGCAGTTGTATTTCCAATTTAAGCTGAAATATGGGACTGTCCCGGGAAAAAAAAAAAAAAAAAAAACTGGATGTCTGGTCACCCTATCTGTCAATGTTATCAATAAACATGTTTAGGATGTTTTTTTATAAAATGTTATCCTACCTTTTAGGAGAATATTGTGTAGCAAAAATAAAATTAGCTATACTGAAAACATTACAAGAACATTCTCAGAACAATAAAATATCGAGCTGGGGTGACCTCACATTGCGGCCATAGTATGAGCATACAGTGAGTGCGCTGTGAGGTTACATTTAGATCACATTGTGGCCACATGATAAGATCCCTGAATTGTTGACTGGGTACAATCAGTGTTGAGTATTGTGATGTTGTGGAGATCATCATGGGTTTGAGGGTCTCAGTTACTCACCTGTTATAACTTTCAGATTCAATTCAATGTATAAATCTGCACCTATAAAGATATCAATTCCACAGTAGTATGTATCAGAATCCTCTTCACTCAGATCTCTGATAGTCACACTGAAGACTGCTGAACTTGTGTTGTCATACAGAGAGAATCTTCCAGCATCAACCCATTTATCTTTAATATCAGTCCTGATGAGATCAAAACATATGATCAAAATGTCACGTCTACAAAAATACTTCGGATTTGCTGTATATTCTTCACCATATTTGCATGTGATCGTGACTCCTCCTCCTGAATATCCTGTCACACTGATGGAGGTCACGACACCTACAACAAACCAGCATCTTAATACAAGACTCTATTCATAAAACTGACAAGAAACAAACTTTCAAATATATTAGAACTTTATCTAAGTCAGTATAACATCATGAAGTGAAGTGAAAGACTCTCCTCGTCAAATCTGTGCTGTTTTTAGTGATTTACTCTGAGTTCAGATTCTTACCAGGAATCATCAGCAGAGTGAAAGTCAAGATGATCTTCATTCTTCTCTCTTATTAAATGATCTTCTCTGTTGTCAGTAGATTCAGTTCTTCTGAAGCTCTCGATGTGTGTTCGGATGAGTTTTGAGTGTTTCTTTCCTGGTTACATGTTTAACATGAAGTGCTGAATGTGACGGAGACGCCCACTTCCTCTGAGAGAGAGAGAGAGAGAGAGAGAGAGACAGAGAGAGAAATAAATAAAATAAAATAATAATAATAATAATAATAATAATAACATCATAGTATTTATAAGCATTGGAGAGGAAAATTTAATAGTTGGATAGTTGGAGGATGCCTTCTTTTTAATATGATATACACCCTTTAGAGCAGGAAATCAAGTCCTCTAAAGCACCCACACCACACCTAAAAATAATTTCAACAGGAAACTTTAATCTGGCTGCGAATGAGCTGAAAGCAAAAGCAATGACAGTTTTCTACATTATACAATTCAAAATGAAATTCCAATTCAAACCTGGCTACAAATACCAAATTTGCAAAAGCATCCTAAAAGAAAAAATAGCAGGAACAAGCCCTTACAGGACAAAAATATATGGGAATATACTGCAAAATATCATACTACATAATACATTTCCATACTAGTGTTTTTTTTAATATACTGGCTATATGGCTATATATTGATACATAACATATTTAGAAATGAAGACAAACATAGCATTACTGTACATGTAATATTCATAAAGTTTTATCCTTTAATTTGTACATATATTGCACAAACATATTCCCATATAAATGTGAATGTATTTAAATACATTCACAGAATGACTTACAGCAGATTTCTAGTTTCCTTTCAGTCAGTCAGTCACGTTTGACGTCACACCAGTGACTGACAATTTGGGAATCGTGCCAGAGAGACAAATCAACTTCAAATGTTTAACTAAATGAGCCAACTTGATGCCCTAGAGTCTTCCATGAGCAGGAGAACCCGTCCAGACCCCCACCAAACCTGGCGACAAGCGTAAGAGCAAAAGGCTCTGAGACGGGCAACCCAGAGATGGAAGGAGCAGCTCTTCAGGATGGTGTCCGACTGCTCCCTCCCCAGGAGGAGGGTCGGGTGGAGAATCTTTTGTTTTGTTTTGTTTTTTTGTTCCACCGCTGGCTCTACAGCCCAAATTTTCAAAGAAAGGGCAGTCTCCTCTATCACAGGACACAGAGAGCTGTGGACGGTTCAGAACCATACCACTCTCATCCTCCTCTATTGTCAGCAGGCAGCAGCGGGCGGTTAGAGAGCACAACCAAGCATTCTCATGCACCCTCTGCCCAACCATGGAACCAGGTAACTGTTGCACCGCTCACTCAGACCCCGCTTCAGGCCACCACGAAGCTTCCTGTCCAGGTCCCTTGCTGCCACACCATGGGTACGTCTGAGGTTTCCCTTGGTCTTGCTTGCACAGTCTCTGAAAGCCTGGCTAGCGCTCCCCAGCCCATCTCGCAGGCTCCTTCGGACCATCAGACTCAGCTATGCGATTCAGTTCGCCCGGCGTCCCCTCAAGTTCAGGGGCATCCAGTTCATCTCAGTGAAGGCTGTCGATGCTCATGTCTTGCATATGGAAATCACAGTCCTACTGGCAAAAGACGTGATAGAGCAGTCCCTACTTCATTGTATGTAAGAAAGGCGGTGGGTTACGCCCAATCTTGGACCTGTGAGTTAACCGAGCCCTTTACAAGCTACCGTTCATAATGTTGTTGCAGAAATGCATGTACACGCAATCTTCCTGTATTTGTCACATTTTTTGCTACACTAAATTTGTTAAAGGTGCCCTAGAACTTTTTTTTAAAAGATGTAATATAAGTCTAAGGTGTCCCCTGAATGTGTCTGTGAAGTTTCAGCTCAAAATACCCCATAGATTTTTTTTTTTTAATTCATTTTTTTAACTGCCTATTTTGGGGCATAATCAGAAATGAGCCGATTCAGGGTGTGTGGCCCTTTAAATCTGGTGCTCCACACCCCAAGAGCTCGCGCTTGCCTTAAACAACATAAAAAAAAGTTCAGACAGCTAATATAACCCTCAAAATGGATCTTTACAAAGTGTTCGTCATGCAGCATGTCTAATCGCGTAAGTACTAGTGTTGTCAAAAGTACCGGTACTTCGGTACCAAGTCGGTACTGAAATTTTGAAAATGTGACGATACCCACATTTCTATAGTACCGGTAGTACCGAGAATCCGGGTATATTCGGTACCGTACCCACTGATAGGGCTGTGCCAGTATTTACGTGAATATGACACGAGTGAAGCACAAAGCTTTGTTTACAAAAGATATAATAGGTTAGAAATTAAATGTGACATCGCAGCCATGGAAACATTTTGGTTCATGCCGAATGAGAGGTATAGGTGAGTCCATACATTTAAGCTTTATATTCTGCTTTGCCAATCGCGATCTTGGTCACCTGATTATCAGAGAATTTAACAATATTCCATTAGTTATTCCACTGAACATGGAATCTCTCTTTCTTTTCACAAATCTTCACTCACGCAGGGGATTATAAATGTTTCTTTCGTTCGCATTTAGGCCTATTAGGCTATTCGCATTCTTTACTGTGGTAAAGTAGAAAAACACCGTAGGGCAGAAACCTTTTTGCTTGCACATCAATTTCTATTTAACAAAGTTTGTGCTTGTTATTAGACTTTATAAGGCGCGTTAAGTTTATTTGTATAGCGCGTTTCACACACGCTAGTGATTTTTTACTTTCGTTTTCTCTGGCAGCGCTAAATCAAACATAGCCTGAATGTCTTGCCCCTACGGAGGATAAAACACGCTCTTCAGACCTTTTACAACAAGTGTCAGTTGCTCGTAACATCAGGAGAAAACATGAAGATATTATTAAAGAGAAATGGTCTCTTTCCTGCTCGTGTCCACATCCCTCTCAAAGCGCAGAGCAGTAGGCCATATCAAAGACTATAATAATGGGACTTTGGCTATATGACGCATCTTTGTGTGGAAATAAAAAAATATAAATAAAAATTAACTTTCTTATTATTTAGGTTACCATTATTTACCGATATTTATTTCATAGTTTTATAGGCTGTAGTGTGTTGTTTCTCTGACGGAATCGCTAAAATAAACACGCAGGACCAGCATAGGCCCAGCATGGACCAGCACATGACCAGCATAAACCAGCTCAAACCAGCATACCAGCTTCAAAACCTACCTTACCAGCATATGCTGTTTTTTTCCAGCTGTACAAAATGGATATTTGAGCATTTATTTATTTTTTTCAAAATTTATTTCATTGAGGTAGCCTATACATACACACACAAACATACACACATGCTCCAAGTCATATGTAATGGTTTTAAAATAGGCTATATAAAATAGTAAAATAGTTCAAACAGATTTTGCTGTGGTACCGAAATTGGTACCGAGAACCGTAAAATTTTCATGGTATAGGTACCGACTACTGGGATTTTGGTACCGTGACAACACTAGTAAGTACAGTGTTTATTTTGATGTTTACATTTGATTCTGAATGAGTTTGATAGTGATCCGTGGCTAACGGCTAATGCTACACTGTTGGAGAGATTTATAAAGAATGAAGTTGTGTTTATGAATTATACAGACTGCAAGTGTTTAAAAATGAAAATAGCGATGGCTCTTGTCTCTGTGAATACAGTAAGAAACGATGGTAACTTTAACCACATTTAACAGTACATTAGCAACATGCTAACGAAACATTTAGAAAGACAATTTACAAATATCACTAAAAATATCATATTATCATGAATCATGTCAGTTATTATTGCTCCATCTGCCATTTTTTGGTATTGTTCTTGCTTGCTTACCTAGTCTGTTGATTCAGCTGTGCACAGATCCAGACGTCCTGCCCTTGTGTAATGCCTTGAACATGGGCTGGTATATGCAAATATTGGGGGCGTACATATTAATGATCCCGACTGTTACGTAACAGTCGGTGTTATGTTGAGATTCGCCTGTTCTTCGGAGGTCTTTTAAACAAATGAGATTTATATAAGAAGAAGGAAACAATGGAGTTTGAGACTCACTGTATATCATTTCCATGTACTGAACTCTTGTTATTTAACTATGCCGAGATAAATTCAATTTTTGAATCTAGGGCACCTTTAAGTCTGAGCAGAAAAGAGTAGAGACTAGGATCTATACTGCAGCAGTTTTATTAAATAAACGTTTTCAACAGTACTGGCGTCGCACCAAATTCTGTGACCATCAAATTCTGTGACTGACCATAGTAGGCGGTGTTGTCACCTTCACTCCTACTATCACAAGAGTGTCTACTATGGTCAGAGAAATCAATAGGCAAACACAAATTCAATAACTGACAATTAACAGAACAAATAAGTATACATGCACAGGATAATGATAAACTTGACACAAGCGAGAAATATAACTAGTAACAAAGAAAATAAGTTAGAACATAGTTAGAAACCATTAACACCAAAGAGACATGAACTAAGAACCAATGAATGAAATGAAAATCAAAATAAGAGTCCTTGAACAGAAATCAACAAAACTGGATGTGTCCATACTCCTTATACAATAAATAACACTCCTTAAAGGCACAGTATGTAGGTTTTTGCTGCTAGGGGTTACTTATTCAAAAGCGTCTTGGTGTTTATATGGTTTCTACAAAATAAGACCAGAAATCGACGGTAACATGCGTATGTCATTGATAGGCAACGCATGGACAAGGTCCGTGTCCTAGTTAAAATTGCTGATTTTTCTGGATTTAAACATTCTTGGAAACATTTGGGATAATCTAAGTACACAAGTCAAGAAAATATATAACACTGTTCTAGTGTTTTTTTGATATTTTAATACAAATATCTTACACATTGTATCTTTAAACAAAAACTACACCAAAGAATCAGGATATGCAGCATCACCTCGATGATGGATGTCAGATGGAGGGAAGGATTGGGGTGATGAGGGGGTGGAGAGATGGAGTGGTATGTCTTGACAGAGCCTGAGGGATAAAGACCCGCAGCGATACCTTAGGCAGTACAGTGCAGGGTGGAGAGATGGAGGCGGAATTAGGAAGGCTGGAGACAAAGATGAAGCCAGAGGGCTGAAAAAGCAGAGTGACGCCACTGGACCGGATGGTCAAGGTGGAGTCGGAGGATCCAAGGACCATGGTAAAGCCAGTGGGAGTGAGGAACCTGGTGGAGCAGAAGGAAGTCCATGGTGGAGACAGCGTAATCACAGAACAAGATGGAGTCTTAAAAACAAGGGTCTCTGTGTGAAGCTGGAGGGAAGGAGGTGGCAATGCTGGGGAACTTGACAAAACCAGCAAAGAAACTGGAGGAATCAGTGAAGGAAGCAGAGTTTGGGAACCGGATGGGACCAGCAAAGCAGGCGGAGCTACATGAAACTTAATGCCTAAGACAAGGTTCAAATATTCAAACATTTAGTTGATTTACATCCTTTGCTGTGGTTCATCAAGCAGTGAGATGATTGACAGTAGAGTATTCACTGTAATCCTGATTATTCCTGAAACTGACACTGTCAGGACAGTCTGATTCCTTGTGGAAATTCACCACTGTGTAATTCAGACCCTCAGTAGATGTGATGTGGCACTGAGAGTCTCCAGTGGCTTTCTGAACTGTAGCGTAAACAGAGTTAGAGTAATCAGAGGGGTTTGTGGGTAATTGGGCAGTGGCATAAACAGTGTCAGAAGAATCAGAGGGGTTTTTGGGAAACTCAGCAGTGGCATAAACAGTGTTAGATGAATCAGAGGGGTTTGTGGGTAATTGGGCAGTGGAATATAGAACGTCGGAGGAATCAGAGGGGTTTGTGGGTAATTGTATGTCTTTAATCTCCTCATAATCGCAACCAGTGTGAGAAACCTGAGAAGAGACAGAGAAATTATTTACAGCTCTGAAGATCTTCAGGATGGAAGGCATTAGACATTAATATCATTTTATTCAGTAACTGGACTCACCACTTCATGATTTCCTGGTCCAGTCTGAGACGACAAATCACCACCTGCCAAAAACAATTATTCCTAATTTATTTATAATGCATTTCAACACTGATATAATAACAAATAATATAATGCAGAAAACAAATCTTTGTTTTAAACTCAGTATACACAGCAAAATCCCTGGTGCTAAATTAACACTGCCAAATGTTTCTAGGGGTCCACAATTCAGAGAGTTAAAAACTAACACTGAAGAAGTTAATTAGATAATTAAGTGATTAATTAAGTGCCAAGAGACAACATAATAATTATATATTTTCTCACTGCTAATGGTTTGCCATAACAAAAGTGTCGTACAGCAGCCAAAGAAAAACTAATGCAAATAAAGTCAAGGGTCAAGAGTTCAACTAAACAAACACTGATCACAATGATAGCGACTAAATGAAACAATAAATCATCAACATCTAAACCTCTGTTAATTCTCAATAAGAGCTTCTGTAGATGAGTGACAGAAATAAAGTCTGGTTAGTTATAGTGAAGCTGGTAATGCTGCTGGTGGAGTTGTTGAATCAGATCTTGAGAGATTAACCCCCGGTTTCACAGACAAGGCTTAAACTAGTCCTAGACTAGATTGCATGTTTGAGCTATTGTAACTGAAAGAAACTTGCACTGACATATCCTAACATATATCAGTATCATTGTTTTGTCTCAAGATGCACAAGATAGTGTTTTTCTAGTGAAGGTTTATAAAAGCTACTTAAATGCCTTAATTGAACCAAGGCCTAATCCTGGTTTATGCTAAGCTCTGTCTGTGAAATGGGCTTTAATGTCTTTGTATCTTCAGTTGATTTTATCTAAGCCTGTGGCTAGAAGTCAGTTGCAGTTCTTTTGTTTCTGCTTGTTAACAGCAGGTGTTCATCACTAATGCTCAATCATCACTTAATTAATCAGTTACCTAATTATCTACAACACTGCTTCAGTGTTAGTTTTTAGCACTGTAGAGTGGACACATATAGACTCAGAGAGGTCTTAAATGAACACTGCTCTTTGTCTATATGTGTAGAGAGTTTCTGCATCTAAAGAAGAAAAGGTTTTACCTTGAGACTGACGCTTGTTGAAGATATACAGTAATAAGAGTCCAACGACGATAAGAACCAGAAGAACCAGAACCAGGGAGGTGATCAGAGAAGAGCCTGAAAATACACAACAAAATAATCAGAGAATCTAATAATCTTGGTTAAATCTAAAAAAAGGTTCATGGGCGTAGCTTGACATTTGGAATAAGATTGGCCAGATCATGATAGTGGGTTTGCAGGATTCACATTGTACTTGACCCGTTTAAATAACAGTCTTGTCTCATGCTTGTGTAGTTGTGCGTGTAGCTGAATGTACCAGCCAGTTTGTCCTAAATAAAGTTTTTGGACCATATAGGCTATGACTCAACTTTTAAAAACGCCAAATTCTTCACTCAAGTTAACACGTTTTCCAACACAGTTTGATGTTTAGATTTTTATTTAGTAAATTTAGTATTGATCTGGCACCACAAAGAGGAATTGACCCAGGAAAAATGCTGCTAAAACAGAGATATTGAGGTTTAAAGAGACAAGAACACAATGTCAAATACTGTGAAAACCCAAAAAACATACCACAACACTTTGCTATTGAGGATGGAAATGCAGTATCCATCCTCGTTAAGAGTTATAAGTTATATTGTCTTTCAACCAGTGAATTCACCAGCCCAACAAGAAAGATTGAGTCGTCATTGTTGTTAATATTAACAATTTAAACAATTTAAAATTAATATTAAATTATTAAATTAATTATTAAATAAGTATTCAATTCAAATGTATTTTATAATTTTGAGTTGAAAATATCATGTATTTTTTAATAATATATTATCAGTTATCAGCAGGCCTCTTCACAAGCTACACCAATTAATCATGTTTGTATTTCAGCACAAGATCACCTGCTGATGTGTTTAAAGACGCCAGTGATGTAGAAGATCTGGAAACGCCTGTGAACGGTGAAGATCTGACTGATGAGAAAGAAGCAGATGATGATGATGATGATGATGATGATGATGATGTTGTTGTTGTTGTTGTTGTTGATGATGATGATGATGATGATGATGATGATGATGATGGTGATGATGTTGTTGTTGATGATGATGATGATGATGATGATGATGATGAAGTTTCTGGAAAATGAAACAATGAATTTATAAACGACACTTTTTTTCACACCCAGAACTTGTCATCTCGTTTCTCATGATACAGACGCTTGTTACTGACGTCATTCACACATGCACTACCCAGAATTCATGTTTGCTAACGAACAGACACTTAGAAAATAGAATTGAAAGCTGTTAGTTTGATTTCCCAGAGCTTAAACCTGTGGTTTCTCAGTGCAGTACATAGCAGTGTCACTGGGTGAACACCCTTAACTGCAGCTAACTATAGTACAAGTGTGGTAAAATGACTTACAGCAGTATAAACCTGCACTTCTACTGTATCCAGATGACCACACCTGAACTACAGTTAAAAACTGCTGTAATAATGTGTCCAAATTACCACAATAATACTGCAATGCCAAACACTGTAGTGATACGAGATTACCACATAAACTTTCAAACTGCATCCAGATCTTCATGCATTCACACACCCCTGTAGTTTATATGTATTATATGTATATATAGATCTAGACAGTGAAAAAAAACTGCCATTTATAAACTTAGAGGATGTTTCGTTCTGTTCTGTTGCATGAACAGAAATGAGTACAGTATATGAATGTGATATGAACAAATAACCATATAGCTGTTAGTGTTACAATATTAGAGCAGTCACATTTAAAGTTTGAAATGAAGAATGAATCAGTCACATACACAAACACTGTCCATTGCTTTATGATCAGTGCAGTTTCTCATTGTCCAAAACAGCAACATTTTTCTACACAAGGCTGCACTTTTACCTGCATAGACTGCAAACATATGAACTGCAGAAAAACACTTCCTCTTTTTATCTGTTGTTTGTGGTTTTACTTTGTTAAACAGAAAGAACATCTAAATTAAAAATAATCAAGTGGTTAAACCTGCTTGAATAGAATGATTTTAAGCAACATGATAGACATGAGATCTCATTCAGATCTCTGATAAACACACGTAAGAGACCTGCAGATCTGTCATCATGAACAGAGAATCGTCTGTCCTGTTCCCATCCTGCTGCTCTGTTAATGATCATTACAGCAAAACATTGATCTGCTGCAGTTTTACAGATGTTTCTCAAAGGATTCTCTTCTTGCATATCATATTTGAACTTTATAGTGACGTTTCCTCCTGAATATCCTCTCACACTCCTGATTTGTTGATCTGTTGAACACAAACTCAGATCATTTGTCATTTTGTTCCCTATATAAACACATATCTGCTCACTTTACTGCAACATTTATGAATGAAGTCAAGATTATGAGTGTGAATCTTATATCAGGATATAAAAAGGTTATTGATGGCATCTGTTATGTTATAAGTAATTACTGAGAACGGCAGTAATTACAATCAGTGTTGAGTATCGTGATGTTGTGGAGATCATCATGGGTTTGAGGCTCTCAGTTACTCACCTCTTATAACATTCAGATTCACTTCAGTGTAGGGATCATCAGCTAAAGAGATATCAACTCCACACTGGTACGTCCCAGAATCCTCTTCACTCAGATCTCTGATGGTCACAGTGAAGACTGCTGATCTTGTGTCGTCATACAGAGAGAATCTTCCATTTTTAAACCATTTATCTTTAATATCAGTCTTGATATGGTCAGAGCACCATCTAATCTTCAGTGTCTTCTGTTCTTTACAAAAATACTTTTTATTTGCTGCATATCCTCTATCATATTTGCATTTGATCATGACTCCTCCTCCTGAATATCCCGTCACACTGATGGAGCTCACGACTCCTACAACAAACCAGCATCAAACACACTTTAATATATTTATGAGACTACACAGAAATGAACTTTCTTCAGCAGTCACTAGAACATCATGAAGTGAAGTGAAAGACTCTCCTCATCAAATCTGTGCTGTTTTTAGTGATTTACTCTGAGTTCAGATTCTTACCAGGAATCATCAGCAGAGTGAAAGTCAAGATGATCTTCATTCTTCTCTCTTATTAAATGATCTTCTCTGTTGTCAGTAGATTCAGTTCTTCTGAAGCTCTCGATGTGTGTTCAGATGAGTTTTGAGTGTTTCTTTCCTGGTTACATGTTTAACATGAAGTGCTGAATGTGACGGAGACGCCCACTTCCTCTGAGAGAGATAGAGAGATTAATAAAGAGGGAAGTGAAACTAGTTCTTCACACATGGTTAATGAACACACAGATGCAGAACAGACACAAGCAGATAAAATTCATTATTAAAGTGCTATTTTACAGAAATATTCACAGAATTATTCTATTTAAAAGGCTTAGTTTTATGTTTTACCAGAACTGTAACATTTAATGTTTTTATCTGACTTAAGATTTAAATGAAGTGTTTCTTCAGTTCATCACATTCATCTTAAAGATACTGGTGGTGAAAGCAGTAAACAACAGCGGTTCCCATGGTAAATGTATAAATACTGTGCTGACTGATTCATTTTTCACATTTAGGTGTGTGCCAATCCATCGATTATAGATTTATTGTATTTATAGATTTTTTTTATTATTATTATTATTTTTAATTTGATCTTTTTTCCCAGTGTGATCTTTAATAGTTTAATTCAGTGTTCCATAAAGTACATTTGACTAAACTAATTTATTTTCTTTTGCAGTATATAAATAAATTAATTAAAACAAATTAAAACAGGAAGTATCCACCTTTTTCCTAAACAAGCATGGATTTTAACAAGACTGAATTCAGTAATGCAAACCTGTAATAAAACAATGAAACCCACTAATCTGAAGAGGAGATCTGTGAGAAAGAGCACAGGACGACATGACTCCTCACACCCTCTTCTTCCCCTCAGGCCTCAGTCAACCATGCAAATCTCACAAATCTGCTGTCTCAGCTGCTTTATGTGAAGTCAATATAAATACTTTTGGTGCAACTGGTAAGATGGTTTCACTCCTGCATCAATAGAATCAAGCATGTGACCCTTTGGGCATGAGAAAACCTGCATTAATATTTGGGTGCTAAATGTTTACAGACCTTTTGTCAGATTTGGGGCAATTAAAGGGATTTGGCAAACCACCAAAGGAAGCATCTGTAAGCAGAACTTCCCACACAGTTGCTGTGTCTCTATAGGTATGCTGACTCTTTGAAACTATTTTTTAATAATATGTTTTGAACTGTGTTTTATATTTAGTGCTGATCAGTACCATGTATTATTATTATTTTTTTTTTTTAAATTTATGTTTAATTCTGCCAGGCAAACAATAAATGTTAATCTTGATTCATTTTAGATTCTTCATTATGACCAGCAGATTAAGTGCAGTCTGGTATTTCAGCAAATCTGCGTCAGGATAGATCACATGGAGATCTCAATGAATGGAGCATGTGGCACATCATGTGGGACTTTTTGATTTCTGTCTATCACTGACTTAGCAAGTTGCTGCATTGTGGCTAAGATAACTACATTTTTGTATGAACAAGCATGGAGCGATTCGACTCAAATATATTAGTTAACACTGCATCCTCTGACCAAAGATTAGAACTGACGAGTTTGTGTGAGACTACGACCGGCCAGAGTAAATTCTCTATGCGACATTGGGTCCCTAACACAGCAAAAGTTTTGTATTATAATGCTGTGGTAACATAATAAAGATTGATTTTAACATTTTTGCATATTATGCCAAAAACTGTATATGTGCGCCCGTATTTTGAGGACAAAATCCCCCTGAACTCCACCTGATCGGGAGCTGCATGTAGAATATGGGAGCTCATATATTTTCATTGTAGCTAACTTCCGGCAGCTTGTCATCTACAAACTCATTAAACTTTGACAGGTGAGACAGGTGAGATGGTCACTGAGACCAGGGACGTGCACAGGGGGGTGGCACAGGCTGCCCATATGCCCTTCTCGACTCACGTTGCCCTTCCAAGGTGGAAAAAATAAATTAAAAAAATCGTACAATGGATGCAGAATTTCACGTAGGCCTAGATAAAAAAAAAAAAAATAATAATAATAAAATAAAAATAGCAAAGCCTCATTCACTTCCATATTCGGGCACCCGTCCGAAAGTGAAAGTCAGTAGGGGAAGGGCAAACTCTGTTTACGTGGCTGCAGCGCTGCACGCGACCGGCACCTGAGCTGAGCCTGCATGAGCGGCACTAGAAGGAGATTGTCGCGGTTGTCGGGTGAGACGACTTAACGTTGTCGGAAAGGTGAGTAAGGTTATAATCGTTAACGAAAAAACGAAAACTAGGTGGGAAAAAACATCGTCGTTAACTGAAATAAAAATAAAAACGAGGCATTACAAAAAACGATAACTAACCAAAACTGTAACGTGTGTTTGGCAAAACTAACTAAAATAAAATTAAATTATAGATTAAATGTCCTTAGTTTTCGTCTTTGTCAATGTCTTTCATAGTGCAAACGTTCAGCTGCATTTCATTTCCCTGCGTCTCTCACTCACGCGTCTCTCTCACATACTCGCGCGCGCACAGCCCCTCCCCTCCGTGCACACCGCGCCTCCATAAGAACGAGTGTTGGAAGCAAGTTCGCGAAAGGTTGGTATCTCGTGAAAACCTTTACACAATCACACATTAAAAAGTGGTATAAAAATATTTTTAATTCTGAATATAATTTTGTCAGTGTGTTAATGTCGACCCGAGAAGCGATTGCTACTTTAGAAAGTTAACTAGACGCAAGTTTGAGGTAAAATGCACTTGGGTTGTCGATGTCAAAACACTATTTAAGCTGTGATTCAAGTAAGGAATAATTGACGACGGGCCGTTGAATTATTAGAAAAATAGGTAGGGGAGTGCCCTTTTTTTTTAGGTCAGAGCAACTGCCCCTCAAAATTCCTGTGCACGTCCCTGACTGAGACACTGTAAAGTGATGGTACGATGGAGCCATGTACTTTTTAAAACCATTTTCATAGGTTTAACATTACATTATCTCCTCTGAAGATACATTAATTTGACTACAAACACCATAGACTGGAAATGTAAAAGATAATTCTGCTACGAGTCGGGTAAGACTTCCTCGTTCAGGAAAAAAGTGGATTTGGTCAGTCTGACTGAGCTCCACATAATAACCAATGGAGTCATTGGATGCTACAGTCTGAAAACAAAGAAAACAATATAAGAGATGATAAGAGTTAGATAACTTTAACTCTAATTTTATATTGCTTTTCACATTCAATATTGCTTCAAAGCAGCTTTACAGAAAATCACAAATTACTGTCTTAAATTCACAAGTGAGCAACTGCAGCAAGCAAAACAAACAAACAAACAAACAAAAATAATAATAATAAAAAAAAACTCCATAAAATGTTTCAAGAACATCTGTTTAGACAGTATGTGTCTCATTTGGTGCACATCTTTCTGACCAGATAAATCAATCACTTTATAAACATTCTCTGATGTAAAGATTCAACTGATGATGATGATGATCATGACCCGTATGTTTGGATTATTTGTTTTGATCAAATCGATCACCCGTATCTCAGCCTCCTCCATCACTATCAATAGGGTTAGTGTTTGGGCCGGGTTTTGTGATCGCCATCACCACCCTAACATCAGGTCTGACGCTACGGGTCTGGTGCTGTTGTCCTCAGACCGCTGTGATCTCATTTTGTGCAGAACCTGGTGTGTTTTTTCCTTTAGTTTGGTTCGTTTAGGCAAATGGGTGATTTCACACCGGCAGTTTAATTTGAATCGGGGCACGGTTCGCATGAAAATTAGGCAGTGTAAAAATTGTCATGCAGACCCGGGATCCGAACCCGAAACTACCTATAGGAGATGATGCACTGGAACTGTTGTGCGTTTCATGTGAATGTGAAAGCAAATGGGAGTCGTTTGCACAATTGTTCAGTTAGTAAAATAACATGCACATGTGTTTTAGCCAAAGACGACTTCATTAGTTCAACAAAACACTATCACAGTTAGTTATCACTTTTGTAAACCAAAGAGCAACTCTTCATCTTAAAATGTTGTGTAATTGCTCTTCTCTGTGCAGTCCAAGAATGCTGTCCCGACCGGGTGTGTCTCATACGTCCTGAAAAGTAGGGATGGGCAGATCGATATGAAGTATCGATATATCGATACTGACGTTGAGTATCGAAAGTATCGATATTCAAATAAAAATAGGTGGGTTTTTTTTTTACCAGTGATTTTGTTTAATTAACAATAAATTTAATGCATACAATATGCATTGAATTGGACAAATAACCTATGTTAGCGAATAATTGTGTAGTAGAAGTATTTTCCTGCTCATCTGAACACGCAAATGCTGCAAGTCAGAATCAATCAATCACAGAGAGCGTTCGCTGTTCGTTGTAAGAAACCATTGATGCTTTTGGGAAACGCAGCCCTGAACAATGCTTAACAGCAGACAGAACAACATAATAAGTTTGAGTTATTTCACAACAAACTAAATTAAGTAGTAGCCTACATAGTTTTTGCAATTACATTTATTTAAATTGAACATTAAAAGTTCATATTGATGTTCTGTTCTGTAACTACACTGTCAGAATGCAAAGTTTGCATTTTATGGGCGCAACAGCCTGTCACTGGCAGTCCCTTAGTAAACTGAACCATTACTACAGTGACCGTAGTTCAGCTAAGCCTATAGTATTTGTAGATTTCCATGGTTACCACTACAAATAAACATTTTAACCATGTGTAAACAAAAATATAATCTAATAAATTGCAATTAAGGCGTATTGAATGTTAAAATACCTTTCAGATATAATGTTAAGTGGGTACCATTACACATTTTACTCAAAGTAATTCAATAATTTAAGGACTTAAATTATTAATAATTTAATAACTTAAATTCAGGTGGTGAATGCAGTACAGGTCATAAACCCCGCCCTCTCAATGCAGTCAAATGAGACTTCAGTGAAAACTTAAAAATAAATTCTGCTTCAAATAAAACTTTCTGAAAGATGGTTTTGGTCATTTAAGGTATTGTTATCACGCTGATATATATTCAATTGTTCGTTTTTGTGATAATTTAGATTTTAGCTAGCAATTTGGTGCAATAAAAACAGGGTGTGTCGTCATGATTCGCAGTTGATTGACAGCTTGTCTGAGGACTGTCGGCGCTTCGAGGGGAGATTGAAGATGTATTATCTAACTATTAATTTTCGATTTATTTGTTATTTAACACTTACAAAATGAGCTGTTCAGCAGTAAACTGTACTAACCGACCTACAGGATCTGACGGATCACTGAACCTTTTTCTGTAACATTAAATGTGGGCGTTATAAGCTAATTAATAAATGTTATTAGTTAGGATAACACACCTAATGTTAACCATGTCGGGAAAAAAGCAGGTGATCGTTATCTGGCAGTTATTTATTATCTTTATGGGTATAAAATAATAATTAGCAGGACAAAACTAACATTAGTTGAACTTGATTTAAAATGGCAGGACCGTTTCTGACGATTTAGAGTTGTTTCCTAGCCTGGTAATACCAGACTCTGCTGCTTCACTTTGCTTCGTAGACAGAGTCTGGAATGGCATAATAGAGAAGTGTTTTCTCTCTCGCTAGGGGGCGCTTGTCTGAAGTTTAAAATCATTGGTTACCCGTAAGCCAATCAGATACGTTTAGTTATGACGTATGTTATGCGCCTGTACAGCCGCATCGAAGCACAGACATCATGCATCGAACTCAAATCTATGATTGAACTTCCACTGTAAACCTGTTGTAAACACATGGGCTGCGTTCAGCCCCGACAAAACGTTGCAAAACGTTTTTTAAACGGAAACGGTGGTGCGTTGAACACCCCGTTCTGATGACGCAGGAGTTGCAACTATGGCAGCTGAGAAGGCCATTCTTTGTGTTCTTTTTGAAGAATTTTCGGAGCTTGATGAAGTCGGTATAAATACGTGTTTAATACAGCAAAATACGCTCGATGTTACAGTCACTGCCCTTGCCGTCCAGAATAAAAGAGAACATCCAAATCGAGTGAAGGGATTTGTGGAAAATTCTATTATTGTTATACAACATTTGACTTGCACTTCATGATGAAAAGACAAACATTTCAGGTGAAGGATAATCCACTTCTTACCTCCGTGACTGTGTTGATCTATATTATTTTTATTGTTTGTATTAGGCTTATCAATATTGCTGATCACTGTTGTTGTGCTATATGATATTGTAATATTTACCAACTATTCTCCTCTGATTATAGAAAAGTTTATTAAAGTGTCACATCACAATACAATAGCAAAATATATAAGTATAGTATTTTTATGTTAATACCCATTGTGCGAGCTGTCTCTTTAATACCGCGCGGTTTATATACATCTTGCCACTGATTGGGCTGACATTTCTGACACACCCACCAAACAAGAGAAAACATATCTCAAACCCGTTGTACACCGTTGCAGACCGTTTCCAGGAAACATGTCGTTCAACCCGGAAAACGTAGCAAAACATTGCGCACCGGTGTGAGCTTGAACGTGCCCATGATGATGCGAGCTTCAGCTTCTGGCTTCAGTTTGAAAAAGAGTTGAATGTTCTCCATAACAGTGCGAATTGCATCCTGTGTCTCGTTTCCCATTTCCGCGGTCGTTTCGGTTTTCGATTTCTCTAACCTACAATGTAAAACTCGGCGCTTAGCATCTACGTCACGGCTCTCAGCCCGCCCTCTGTTCGTTGATTGGCCCGGCTGTTTCCAGACCGGTGGCAAACAGAAAGCTCTGACGCTGTATCAGACTGAGTACAGAAGCGAAATGAAATTGAGCGGAAGTAGGAAGTCTGACGTAGTCAGGCTAGTTGTTTCTAGGCATATTATATTAATTTTATCTACTGAATTTGCTGTTTCAAAAATATTATTGTTCTAGAAACAGAATAGCCTATTATTTTATAGGTAGAATTTTAAATTGTGTATAATTTTTATAGTCTATTTAAAATACATGAAGGAAGTTTGATACCGCGACTCGCGACTGTGGCTCCACTGACGATTCCTTCTGCGCATGCCCAGGCTCCAAACTTTTTTTTTTTTTTTTGACGTATTGCGTAACGTGTCAGCGCCCATTCGTCGGCTCATTTTGGCTTCAGTTCAATACAATGGAAGGAAGCGCCGTCGTGTCATCCATCTTTTTTTACAGTCTATGGTCCCAACAAAGCTGTCCCGATTCCCACTCTAACAGCATTATATTTATATTAAAAACTGAGCAGTAAGAGGACAGCTTTCCTCACATGTGATCTGCATGAACACATTTTGGTGTGCTTTGAAATGTTGCCTTGTGAAAGCGAACTGAACCAAGAAGAAAATGATCTACAGATCTGAAAACGCCCTAAGACACTGGACAGTGACCCTATAAATGCATGTTTCTGATCGATTAATATAGGGTAAATATTTGCAATGTATTAATATGGTAACGATTTAACCTTTAAATGGAGACAAATTTAAGGCTTAATTTCACTTAATTTCACATCATTTGCATCTTCTAGTTTTAATGATATTTTCTATTGTTAAATATAGTAAGTGAATTTACATTCATAAAACTGTTTTCCAACCTCTTTTGCTTAAATGACAGATCAAAACCTGCTGCAAACCATGAGCAAATGAAAGTGAAACTAATTAAGGAGAAGTTGAAGTGTGAGAGTCTCAAGCAGCTCCCTCTAGTGTTCAGATGATGTTCAGCACCGCGGACAGCAGCTGATCACGTGACTGAATCATCACAACACACAAACACATTCACAGTCTCTGTCTGTCCGGATTATCTTACGTTCTCATGGATATGAAATTACTCTTCATAGATGACTTGTAACTCTGAATAACTGACCTTCAATAGCTGCGTGTGACAATCAAACACATTACAGAAATCAACAAATCATAAAGCGCTTTATCTGGACAGACAGGTTTGTAAGAACAAGAACATTAGTTACCACCAAGATTTACATTTCAAATAATAACACATGTAAAGAACAATTATCTTTAGTTATACACAAATTCATACATTATTAAACTTACATAAATTACTAGAGCAGGAATAATAGCTGTGCAAATAACAAACTAATAATAGCCAATCACTAACATTTGCTGTAATCTCTGACTCATAACTGCATATAATGACTCTGATTATTATTATTATATTAAAGATGAACATCATCAGGACCATCTGCGTCATTCTGTACATGATGATGATGAAGCGAGATGTGAACTTCTGTTAGACATTAGCGTAAACATTGTCAGAGGAATCAGAGGGGTTTGTGGGTAATTGTGGAGTAGCATAAACAGTATTAGAAGAATCAGAGGGGTTTGTGGGTAATTGTGGAGCAGCATAAACAGTATTAGAAGAATCAGAGGGGTTTGTGGGTAACATTCTGTGGATGTTCTTAATATTCTCATAATCACAATCAGTATGAGAAACCTGAAGAGAGAAAGAGCTTTTATAAATTTAATAATAATTTAAATATTTAATAATATTTAAAAACAAACATGGTTTTTCAGTCACAGTAATTGTACAAACCACTTCATTGCTTCCTGGTGTCGTGTGAGATATTCTGGATGAGGAATCAGCAACTGTCAAAGACAAGCAAGTGAATTAATTTTCATACCTGCGTTCATCATATCATATTTCAATAACTATTTTTCTGGGTAAATGTTTTGACATCCTTACATTTTTTTGTTATTTTGCTAATTTCTAAAAATAACTAAATAAATGTCACTACGATTATTTACCAGTTTGATCAATGTGGAAAAATATACACAGTAAATTAATTTAACACTGCTCAGTGTTCATACAGGAACCAGGTGTTAAAAGAACACTGAAGCAGTGTTAGAGTTAATTAGATAATTAGATACTTAAAGGTGCCCTAGAACTTTTTTTTAAAAAGATGTAATATAAGTCTAAGGTGTCTCCTGAATGTGTCTGTGAAGTTTCAGCTCAAAATACCCCATAGATTTTTTTTAATTCATTTTTTCAACTGCCCATTTTGGGGCATCATTATAAATGAGCCAATTCAGGGCTACTGGCCCTTTAATTCTCGTGCTCCACGCCCACGGAGCTCGTGCTTGCCTTGAACAGTGCATAAACAAAGTTTACACAGCTAATATAACCCTCAAATGGATCTTTACAAAGTGTTCGGCATGCATGCGTTGGATTATGTGAGTATTGTATACTGTTATATCGTTTACATTTGATTCTGAATGAGTTTGAGGCTATATGCTCCGTGGCTAACGGCTAATGCTACACTGTTGGAGAGATTTATAAAGAATGAAGTTTATGAATTATACAGACTGCAAGTGTTTAAAAATGAAAATAGCGACGGCTCTTGTCTCCGTGAATACAGTAAGAAACGTTGGTAACTTTAACCACATTTAACAGTACATTAGCAACATGCTAACGAAACATTTAGAAAGACAATTTACAAATATCACTAAAAATATCATGATATCATGGATCATGTCAGTTATTATTGCTCCATCTGCCATTTTTTGCTATTGTCCTTGCTTGCTTGCCTAGTCTGATGATTTGGTTGTGCACATCCAGACGTTAATACTGGCTGCCCTTGTGTAATGCCTTTCATAATGTTGGGAACATGGGCTGGCATATGCAAATATTGGGGCGTAAACCCCGACTGTTACGTAACAGTCGGTGTTATGTTGAGATTCGCCTGTTCTTCTGAGGTCTTTTAAACAAATGAGATTTATATAAGAAGGAGGAAACAATGGAGTTTGAGACTCACTGTATGTCATTTCCATGTATTGAACTCTTGTTATTTGACTATGCCAAGATAAATTAAATTTTTCATTCGAGGGCACCTTTAAGTGATTAATTGAGTGATGATTGTTTGATTATCAAAGACACCTGATGATAACAAGCAGAATCACTGAAATAAAGAGAAACACAAGAACTACTGCTGACTTCAGCCACAGCCTTAGATGAAATCACATGAAGTAGGCCGGTCACCATTGTTGAGATTCATATGCAGCTTCTTGATGTTTGTCTAAATTTTTATTTCTCACAATATATTTTCAGAATGTTTGATCTGTGGCAAGAAAGTGTTGTTGGTTAAAATATTTTAACTTTTTTTTTTTTTTTTCTCTCATCATTGACCTCTTTGCTTCAGTGGCGATCTTACTCAATCATTTTTCTTTATGATGATGAAAGCTATAGCACCTGATAGACTTTGTTTATGGCTTTCTTTGCAACAAATTATGTGTTTTGGTAAACACTGTCACAAAAACCATGAACCGACATAAAAACCAAAGTGCCAACTGTCCAATTAAATGAAACATTGATCACCATAATGGTGACCAAACATTTTCAATTTATTTCTCTTTTCTTCTGTAATTCTGTTTATCATCAGGTGTCTTTGATAATCAGACTATCATCACTTAAAGGATTAATTCACTTTCAAATAAACTTTTCCTGATCATTTACTCACCCTCATGTCATCCAAGATGTTCATGTCTTTCTTTCATCAGTCGAAAAGAAATTAATGTTTTTGAGGAAAACATTCCAGAATTATTCTCCATATAGTGGACTTCAATGACCTCCAAACAGTTGAAAGTCAAAATTACAGTTTCAGTGCAGCTTCAAAGGGCTTTAAACGATACCAGACGAAGAATAAGGGTCTTATCTAACGAAACGATCTGTCATTTTCAAAAAAAAAAAAAAAAATGTAAATGTAAATGTATGCATTATATAAACAAATGATCACCTTCTAAGTGCCTTTTGACCTTCAACTGCCTGGTGAGTAAATTATCAGGAAAATTATATTTGAAAGTGAACTAAACCTTCATTTAATCACTTAAGTATCTAATTAACTCTAACACTGCTTCGGTGTTACTTTAATACCCTGGTGGTTGTTCCTACATGATCAACAAGCGGTGTTAATTTAACACTGGGGAATTTAATGTGTATAATCTCCATTTAAATAAAGTAAAAATGGAAGAAGAAGGAGTTTTACTGTTTGACTGACGCCTCCTACAGAGAGTCCAGATCACGATCACGAGTCCAATGATGATCAGCAGCAGAACCACAGACGCACTGACCACCAGAGAAGAGCCTGAAAACACCAGAGACTCACAATCTGAACCGCACAGATGAGTGTGTTTGTGTTTCAGAGAGAGTTTGTACCTGTTACAGGAGATGCAGATGTGATCACTGGAGATTCAACTGATGAGAATGATGAGGATTGTGGTGATGATGGTGGTGGTGATGTTGATGGTGCTGATAATGGTAATGGTAATGATAAGGATAGTGGTGATGTTGATGATGCTCTGCGATTGTTTACCTCTAAAACACAGAAAAGCAAGATGCTTTATCACCAAAGGCTTTATCACTTTATTTGCCCACTAAAATCAGTCATTGTAGGTGTAATAGTGGCTGTTTAGGAAATTAGCACAAAGGATCCAAACACAGTTCAAGAGTTTATTCAAACAAAATAGCAAAATAAACCAGAATACAGCAGAACACAGGAGTCAGGGAAATGATGAGGTAATCCATGCATGGGAGAAACAGGAACCAAAACAAAAGCACACACAATACATCCACATAGGATAACACCAGACAAAGAACATGTGAAACACTGGGGTGTTTATACACAGAGTAACAAGGGGCTGACAAGGGACAGGTGAAGATGATTGGTTGGCATGGAAACTGACAAGAGAAGCTATGGTGACAAACAAGGGTAACTAAGGCAACAAACAAAGCAGCAAATCCAAATATCCAAATCATTAATCTTTTTTTAGATCCTACTGACATTTCTTGGAAATATATATGTTTAATCTGCAGAACAATCCAAAAACACAATAAAGTGATAGTTCACCCAAAAATTACAATTCTGTCATCATTTACTCACCCTCAAGTTGTTCCAAACCTGTACGAAATTCTTTGTTCTGCTGAACACAAAGGACGATATTTAGAAGAATTTTGGGTAACCAAACAGTTGTGGGACACCAATGACTTCCATAGAATAGAAAACAAAATACTATGGAAGTCAATGGGGTCCATCAACTGTTTGGTTACAAACATTCTTCAAAATATCTTCCTTTGCATTCAGCAGAACAAAGACATTCTTACGGGATTGGAACAACTTGATGGTGAGGAAATGATGACAGAATTGTAACTTTGGGTGAACTATCCCTTTAAATAGCAGTGGAACCCACTGAAGAGATGTATGTCTATCCCTCACAGTCTTGCTTTTCAAGGCTTTGATTTGAAAATCAAAGACGCCGCTGCTGTGAATAAGGTCTACAGCCAAAAGTGAAAGGGCAGATAGTTTGATTTGAATTATTGTCTTCAGCTCATGTGTTCATATTTAATTTAATAAATAATTTTAAAATGTAAAAAAGCACTTTTTTGCCTGTATGTGTGAGTTTGGCTAAAGATTGTGTGATCTCTGATATCAGATTATGGCTAGAAAGACGTGAATGCATCACTTTTCTTCCAGGAGTAAAACATGTTTTTGTGGAGCCTCCTGAATGTGATGTTCAGTTGCATGTACAGATGATCCACACGTGGTTTTCTCACTCACAGATACTTCACTTCCCTTTTCTCAAAGATGCTGATGCCTTTCACACATTACGTACATCAGACATTTCACACACAAAACTCAATCTGTCAACAGATGCTGGTTTGTGTTTCATCATTTGTGTTTCATCTCACCTGTAACATTTTCAAACTAACTTTTCCACTGTCATATGTTTTACATGTGAGGATCTGTTATGAGTTTCATGTGTGAACGGCAGTAATTACAGTCAGTGTTGAGTATCGTGATGTTGTGGAGATCATCATGGGTTTGAGGCTCTCAGTTACTCACCTCTTATAACCTTCAGATTCACTTCAGTGTAGGAATCTATTTTTGCATATATATCAGTTCCACAGTTGTACGTCCCAGAATCCAGTTCAGTCAGATCTCTGATGGTCACATTGAAGACTGCTGATCTTGTGTCGTCATACAGAGAGAATCTTCCAGAATGAACCCATTTATATTTCTCATCAGTCTTGATTTGGTCTTTGCAGCCTGGCGGCTGTCCTTTACAAAAATACTTTTTATTTGCTGTATATCCTTCATCATATTTGCATTTGATCGTGACTCCTCCTCCTGAATATCCCGTCACACTGATGGAGCTCACGACTCCTACAACAAACCAGCATCAAACACACTTTAATATATTTATGAGACTACACAGAAATGAACTTTCTTCAGCAGTCACTAGAACATCATGAAGTGAAGTGAAAGACTCTCCTCATCAAATCTGTGCTGTTTTTAGTGATTTACTCTGAGTTCAGATTCTTACCAGGAATCATCAGCAGAGTGAAAGTCAAGATGATCTTCATTCTTCTCTCTTATTAAATGATCTTCTCTGTTGTCAGTAGATTCAGTTCTTCTGAAGCTCTCGATGTGTGTTCAGATGAGTTTTGAGTGTTTCTTTCCTGGTTACATGTTTAACATGAAGTGCTGAATGTGACGGAGACGCCCACTTCCTCTGAGAGAGAGAGAGAGAGAGAGAGAGAGAGAGAGAGAGAGAAAGATTATTTTCAACTTAACCGGTTTTACTACTATTGTACATATTACTATATTGCAATATTACTATTACTTATTTTCTTTTTTTCAATATATTTTATTTTACTCATTAATTAACACTCACAACACAGTGGTTGAAAAAAGTGATTATTATTATTTGTTTATTTTATTCATTATTCATTTTTAAGATTTATTAACTTAATCGGTTTTACTACTGTTATACCTGCTCTGCTGTTACTATTACTTATTTTATTTATTTATTTATGTATTTATTTATTTATATTTATTTATTTAATAGGTTCTTGGTTTCGCCTTCAGATAAACAGCAGTATTTTAATATAAAATGTTTAATATAAAATGTTAAGCATTAGCTTTTGGAATATTCAGGGTTTGTGCTCTAAAAAATTTGGATTAAAAAGCACAAACACCGATTCCTTGAATAGCATCACAAATGTTGACATTTTAATTCTAATTGAAACATGGTGTAGATCAGGTGTGTCCACTCAGTGTCCTGCTGGTTACTCTGAAATCATAGTTCCCTCATGGAAACTCCACTCAATACATCGTGGCAGAGATTCTGGACGTTTAGTTATATGGATAAAAAAATACTACGGCCATAAGGTTTGGGACAAACATCCTTTAGAAGGTCTACATGTAGAGTTCTGTAGAAGCATCCTTCATGTCCATAGAAACACACCTAATAACAGCTGTAGGGCGGAACTAGGCCGTCTTCCCCTCAATTTAATGATTAAAAAAAGAGATTTAAAGTTCTGGATACACTTAAAATCTAGTCCTGAAGACACACTTCATTTTAAAGCACTAAAAACACAAGAACTGAGTGCTCAGAAAAGTCATCTTTGTGCAATGGTGTCAGAACTGACAAACAAAGCATTCAAAATCACTGCCCCAGAAAACCCTGCAAGAATTAAAGAAATTATGAGTAAAGAGAAAGAGACATATATGCAGCACTGGAAAGAGCAAACGAAAGAGCAAAGTCGTCTCCAGTGTTACCTTAATCTAACAGAGAGTACAGTCTGGCTGAATATCTCACCCCAGTCAGAAATACAACACACAGGAATTTATTAATTTATATATATATATATATATATATATATATATATATATATATATATATATATATATATATATATATATATATATGAATGTATGAATGCATTTTATATATGTTCTTGTTTGTTTCTTTTTGTTTTGCTTTATGCAATGCTTTAGTAATATGTACCTAAATATGTCATGCCAATAAAGCAAATTTAATTTGAAATTGAATTTGATTAATAAAGAAGGAAGTGAAAGTAAGTCACTGGACATCTAGTGGACACCTGATAAATGTTTCTGATCGATTAATATGGTAAATATTTGTAATGTATTGATATGGTAAATATTTAACTTTTAACTTATGTTAAATGGAGACAAATGTAAGATAAGTGGCTCCCTTTAGTGTTTAGATGATGTTCAGCACCGCGGACAGCAGCTGATCACGTGACTGCAGGAGACGGATGTTAAAAAGGTAGCGCACAGACGCCGTCTAGTGGCCATTGGCATTAAGTCAGTAAGCCCAGAAACTGGTTATAATGGTTTTCTATGGGACAAAAACACTTGACGTGAAACTTAATCATCTGCTTAACTGTACATATTGCTTCGCTGTTGCGTGTTTCACCCCCAATACATCAGATAAGTCACCATTTCGGTCCACTGTAAAATCTAAAGTACAATTCCAAGAACCATACATGCATTTTCACGTTTTATTAATTCACAAAAAAAAAAAAAAAAAAAAAAACACTTTCTGCTCCATTATTTGGTGAGTAAACATTAATGAAAAGAAAAGGAAACCCCATTACCTGTTCAACCAAAAGTCTGCCCATATCTATCTCATAAGAATAAATATTAGTCATATTAAACTTCCTTGCAAACAAAATTGCAACACCTCCACTTAGTTTAGAGCAATGACTTGAAAAGATCTTACCCTCCCACCACATTTTTCATTCTACTTCATTGCTTAAATCGCTATGGGTTTCTTGCAAAAGAAGAAAAAAAAAAAAAATACACCCATGTTTTTTTTTTTGTTTTTTTTTTAATCAATTCATACAAAGCGGCTTTTTCTATAATTCCTTCCTCAATGTTAATTGTCCTCATTTTTATGCTCTCCATTAAGAACTCAAGTGGCTCAAGAGTCAAGAGTCAAGAGTCAAGAGTCAAGAGTCAAGTGGCTCCATCTAGTGTTCAACAGCTGATCTGCAGCACGTGACTGATTCATCATGACACACAAACACTCAGTCTGTTCAGATGAGCTCCTGTTCTCAAAGACATCACATTACACTTCAACAAAACCTTATGGTGAATAACTGAACTTCTAGAGCTGCATATGAAACTGAAACGCATTAAATATTTCAACAAATCATAAAGTGATTCATCTGCACACATGTACTAATATGATTTGATATTAAAATAATAACACTGCATTGTTATAAAGAACAATTATCTTTTATTTTGTTCATAATTACATACACATATTGACATTTTTAAGTATGTTGAACAAATAACATAAATCACTTCTGCAGGAAAGTTTTGTATATTGAGCAAATAACAAACTGAAAGTCTTCAAAAGATCGACAGTCGATCGCTAACATGTATTTACAGCAATCGTAGGATCATAACTGCATATGTTGACTCTAATCCTGATCGTTATTAAAGATGAACATCATCAGGACCATCTGCATCATTATTACATAAAGATGATGAAGATGAAGATGAAGATATGTGAGGATCTCTGCTGTTAAACATTAGTGTAAATATTGTCGGAGGAATCAGATGGGTTTGTGGGTAATTGTCTGTGAGTGTCTACAACCTCCTCATAATTACAGTAATTATTATAAACCTGAGGAGAGAAAGAGCTTATTTAATATTTAAAAACATAAATCTTGTTTTATAAACAGTAATTCTACAAACCTCTTCATTGTTGGCTGGTGTCACGTGAGATGTTTTGGAGGAGGAATCAGCGTCTGTCAAAAACAAGCAAGTGAATGAAAAAAAAAAAAAAAAAAAAGAAAAAAAACTATTGTTTTCAATGTTTTATTAATGTGAAAAAATATAGACAGAATGGAACATGGAAGAATAAGGAGTTTTACTGTTCGACTGACGCCTCCTGCAGACAGTCCAGATCACGATCACGAGTCCAATGATGATCAGCAGCAGAACCACAGACACACTGACCACCAGAGAAGAGCCTGAAAACACCAGAGACTCACAATCTGAACCACACAAATGAGTGTGTTTGTGTTTCAGAGAGAGTTTGTACCTGTTACAGGAAACACAGATGAGATCGCTGGAGATTCAACTGATGATGATGGTGATGATGATGAGGATGAGGATGATGGTGGTGATGGTGATGGTGATGAGGAGGAGGAGGAGGAGGAGGAGGAGGAGGAGGAGGATGGTGGTGATGGTGACAGTGATGATGATGGTGTTGATGTTTGCTCTAAAACACAGTAAAGCCAGTATCAATAATCACTCACAGATACTTCACTTCCCTTTTCTCAGAGACGCTGATGTTTTTCACACATTTCTGAACCATCTGACATGTTTCACACACACAAACATCAAACTGTTGACTGTATTTGAGCAATTTGAGACTCTCAGGAGGTTTTTCTTAAAGTGTTACAGATGCTGGTTTGTTTCATCATTTCTCACCTGTAACATGGATCAGGACTCGTGTGATGAAGCTCTTGTGTCCTTGATCAGACTGAACTCCACACCAGTATTCTGAATGTTGTTCAGTCACATGACTGATGCTTCCCGTCAGGAGCTGCTCTTCTCTGTCATCATACAGCTGGATCTTTCCCTCAGGACTCCATCTTCTGCTCTCCTTCACAGACGTCTCTTCAGCACAGAGATCAGCTCCAGATCTCCAGCAGAGAAACTTCACATCACTAATGTGGGATTGTGGGTATTTGCAGCTGATGTTCACAGATCCTCCTGCAGCAGCTGATAGACTGATGCTCTTCACACAACAAGCATCTGTTTCAGATCCAAATCAAGTGCAGCAATGTTACAATGACCAGATATATTCATGGATTCTGTCAAATAATGCAGAAATGAATGAAAGTGTCTCACCGTCTCTGATGATCAGATTAAACCCAAAGAAGAAACCGTATTCTTCAGAAACTTTGACTGTAATCTGATATTCTCCAGAGTCGTTCTCATTCAGATCTCTGATAAACACACGTAAGAGACCTGCAGATCTGTCATCATGAACGGAGAATCGTCTGTCCTGTTCCCATCCTGCTGCTCTGTTAGTGATTATTACAGTAAAACATTGACCTCCAGTTTTACAGAAATATTTCACATGGTTCTTGTGTTTCATCTCATATTTGTAGTTTATAATAACGTTTCCTCCTGAATATCCTCTCACACTCCTGATTGGTTGATCTGTTGAACACAAAAGTAAAAACACAAGGTTTAGTCAATGAGATTCAGACACACACTTTTACTTTACTATTTACTGAGACATTCACTGTTTTTACCAAGCTAATACTACACATGTAAACCAACTCACACAGAATTCCTCTTTAGTTTCATACTGTTTTTTTATAATGAGGACATTCCCGAAGGTTGTTGGCAAATTTATATAGCACTGTTAAAAACAACAGGGAAACAAACCTCTTTTTAAGGAAACAGGGTTTCAAAGAAAAAAAAACAGTAGCAACAACGACATTAACAACAAGTCCAGACCATGAGTGAGAGCAAGTGTGTGGGCTCTATGCCAGTCCAAATAATTAGGTGATCCCTCAACATCATGGTGGAAGGAGCCAGGAAGTACCCAAGAGAACCAGAGCACAGGCCCATGGTGAAGTTGAAGGAGGGAGAAGCCATGGTGGAATATTGGTGTAAATGCAAGGTGGAAACAGGGGGATGACTGACTGAGGTGGAGATAGAGACCCAGGTGGAGCCAAGGAGACCTGTTGACACCAAAGAACCTGAAGGCCAAGGTGGCGCCACAATGATGAGCAGATGAGATGGAGCCAGGGTGCCAGAGGACTGAGCTGGAGCAACCGAGGACAGATGTGGAGCCGGAAGGAAGAAGCCTAACAGAGCTGAAGGGGTGGAGGGACAAGGCCCATCTGAAGGACCAGAGGTCTGTAGCATAGGCAGAGCGACAACTGACAAGGTGGAGACGGAGAGACAAGGGAGCCTGGTGGAGTTGCAGGGATGATAACCTCGGCTCCACCTGGGACTGAGCGACTGGTCGACAGGCCAAGGTGGAGTGAAGGGCTTGAAAGTGTGAGGTGGAGCAGTCGAAGGCAGTCGACGCACTCAGGTGGAGCTGGTGAACATGAACCCAAGGCAGATCCAAGCTGCTAGGTGGAGCCAGTGTAGGAGGAGATGAATGGAGCCAGTAAAGACAGGGCCAAAAAAATGGGTAGCAAAGGCAAAGGGTTACATGATGGCCTCCTAGGCCTTGACAGGGCAGACAGTTCGAAAACAGCCTCTTTGGCTGTCACAGACATGCAGAGAATTCAGGAAGGGCCTCTTTGGCCAACACGGGACAGGTGGAGAAGGTGGAAGTGGAAGGCAGAGTGGGAGCATTAGTGATGGAGACTTGGAGCTGGCCGACAGGACACTTGGATCTGACCATAACCAGCAGAATAGGAAGTGTTTGGGAACAGGTGGAAGCCAAGATGTTGATTATTTCTGACTGGGAAACACAACTCTTTGACACTGGAGGATGATGCTGACTTTCCACTTCCTCATTTAGCTTCACTCAAAATTCCCACATGCATAGATGAAATAACCGGCATACACAGGCTCCATAGAGGGCACCAGCTCTGCCATCTAGTCCGTGGAGGCCATCAGCTCCAGCTCTGGATCTGGATCCGTGGTGGGGATGAGGCTTGGTGTAAGTGATCGATGGCATTATGATGGTGGGAGTGAGCTGGGAGGACAGTAGATGTCACAATGTCCAGATAATTTGCCAAGGACATGCTGGAATCTCCTGCTGGCATCCATAGGCTGAGGATCTTGTCCAGCCCACTCCAAAAGCAATCCTTCAGAGTATGATCAAGCATGATTATTCAAAAATACCATATCTTCTAAAGTCAGGAAAGATCGTCCATCAACAAAAAAAACATTCAGGTCCAACAAGTGAGTCCATGAAACATACATAAATAGCAACAACAACATTAACAACAAGGCCCGAACATGAGTGAGTGCAAGTGTGTTGTCTTTATACCAATTCAAGTGAGCAGGTGATTGGCTGCCGGTGTGGATGTTCAGGGTGTGACTGGGAGACTGTGGGTGTGTCTCAATCAGCTCCCTAGTTCAGTAGTCAGTGCACTGATTAGGGAGTCGGCCATTTTGTTACAAAGTATTTATCATAATGTAGTTTAACATTGAAAATAATGTGAGAAATATATCAGCTCTGCTGTTGTTCATAAACACCAGTAGTGACATTGTACAATGAGGACGTTGACATGTCGTCATCAGTCATCAGTGTCCCGATGTTTAGTGAGTCAGGGTCCTTACTGTCCTTACCAGTGCCTGTTTTGTGTACAAAATATACTGATTCACGACCTAGGAAGCTGGTTGAGACGCACCAGTGAGAAAGAGGCAGAGTCCAGAGTGTGTATGTGACAGATAGAAGGCTAAGTTGAGAGAAAAAAAAAAAAAAAAAAAAACACAATCTGTGATATTTTCTACACTGGATGCGCCACTGAAGAAGCTTCCAGAATCTACATGAGTTCAATGCTGGATTTGCACAAAGGCTATTACTGAAAGAAGCAGTTCCCACTTTAAAAGCAGAAGCTGCTGTTTATTGGCTTCAAACTGTAAGTACGTTTTATTGTTTGTACATGTCTTTTAAATGTATAGTTCTGTTGCTTTTTTTTGGTTGCATCAAGGACATAAACAAAGACCAACTTTTTTTTGCTTCACTAGCCAGTTAGCTAAATTCTAGTGCATACTTCAACAACAAACGTCTATGTTCATAGACAAACAGTTGTTCATGCTATAAATTAAACAATACCTTTACAAAAATGCTACTCAGTCATGTATTCAGCTACAGTAAAGCTTTAATCAGGATAAAACTGTATATTGAAAGCTAACAAACAGCAGTGACAGCATCTAAACACTTTGACACAAATACTAAATGAAATACCATTCATAAACTTCCTTTAAAAGCTGCGATTGCAGAGGTTCTGCTTGACCCTCTTCATCTGGGTCTGATTCGGGCTCAATTTGATACAGCAGTATAAGCGCTATTATTTACATTTCCACTGAAGCAACTAATGGTAAGGGGCGTGGCGTTTCCGGACGCTTCAGCGAATCACGATACACTGGGCCAGTTAAAGCAGATTCCGTATTTCGGAGGGAGCGACTTCATAGAAGCAGGAAGTCAAACGAGCCGTTCATATGATTGTGGAAACAAAAGTGTAGAATAAAGGTAAAATATATGAAAAATACAGCGTTTTCATAAAAAAAAAAAAAAAAAAAAAAAAAAAATGAAGCATTAAGCATGTTAAACTGTGCCCCACAAACACAATCAAGCCTAGAAAAAAAAAAAAACACTGAACCACCCCTTTAAGATCACTGTCCAATAAAATGTATATCTGACATACAAGGATGACCCTAAAAGGAGACTTAGCCAGTTTTAATGCACTATGGTTAGGTACACACACACACACACACACACCAGCTTAGATCATTTATCATTTTGTTTTCAGCGAACACATCTGATCACTTTGCTGTTGACATTGTTTAAGATTATTTTATGAGTGTTACAACAGGAGTTAAAAAAGGTTACTGATGGAGTCTGTTATGAGTTTCACGTGTGAACAGCAGTAATTACAGTCAGTGTTGAGTATCGTGATGTTGTGGAGATCATCATGGGTTTGAGGCTCTCAGTTACTCACCTCTTATAACCTTCAGATTCACTTCAGTGTATAAATCTTTTTTTGCATATATATCAGTTCCACACCAGTACGTGTCAGAATCCTGTTCTCTCAGATCTCTGATGGTCACAGTGAAGACTGCTGATCTTGTGTCGTCATACAGAGAGAATCTTCCAGAATGAACCCATTTATATTTCTCATCAGTCTTGATTTGGTCTGTGCAGTCTGACCACTGTCCTTTACAAAAATACTTTTTATTTGCTGTATATCCTTCATCATATTTGCATTTGATCGTGACTCCTCCTCCTGAATATCCCGTCACACTGATGGAGCTCACGACTCCTACAACAAACCAGCATCAAACACACTTTAATATATTTATGAGACTACACAGAAATGAACTTTCTTCAGCAGTCACTAGAACATCATGAAGTGAAGTGAAAGACTCTCCTCATCAAATCTGTGCTGTTTTTAGTGATTTACTCTGAGTTCAGATTCTTACCAGGAATCATCAGCAGAGTGAAAGTCAAGATGATCTTCATTCTTCTCTCTTATTAAATGATCTTCTCTGTTGTCAGTAGATTCAGTTCTTCTGAAGCTCTCGATGTGTGTTCAGATGAGTTTTGAGTGTTTCTTTCCTGGTTACAAGTTTAACATGAAGTGCTGAATGTGACGGAGACGCCCACTTCCTCTGAGAGAGAGAGAGAGAGAGAGAGAGAGAGAGAGATGTTAATAAAGGGGGAAGTGAAAGTAATGACCTGTCCAAATACCCACACAGTTTGTCCGAGGTCTTAAAAATGCCAAATTGCAGTGTCCTAAAATAACACTTAACCCACACTATCTTGAATACCACTTCTTAGGCTAAGCATATCCCATCATGCATTATGTTTGGGAGCTCACATGCCCCAAAATTGAAACATTCCAGGAAAACATTTGACTGTAAGTTAAATTAATTGCATATAATTTGGTAGTAAATCATAACGTGTTGCACATTTTATTGGTGCAAATATGGGTAAGGGGGTGTGTCTTTTGCAACATTTGCAACTGCTTTTTATCACTTAATTAGAAGCACCACAATCTTAAAATTGTGTCTTCTGTTAGTTACATAGCGACTGAACAGACATTTAGAAGTTTATTTTAAAATGCAAAGTGCTGAAAATAAAAAACTTGCAAATTTTGCAAGACTATAAGTATGTCCCATCGGGTGTGTCCACACCTACTTGAACACTTGAGCTAAATACAGGAAATACATCATGTAAGTGCAATGACCCCAAGTGTGAATAGGCTTGTTTGAGATGCGCCTAGCCTCGCCTGAAGTTCAACTGAGAGTAGGCAATAGTATCCAGCTGCAGAACCGCAGCCACAGAACGGAAGTGAGGGGCGGGGCTTAAACAGTCATATAAATTTGTACTACCCGTACGTCATTTTCTTTTGTTAAATATAAGTTGTTTTTACACAGATTTTGATAGGATCGATATCTTTACTTGTACACAAATACATACTTTTTTTAAGTATCTTGAGCAAAGTCACTTCACAACAGTAGTTGTGTATGTTGAGCAAATAAACTGAAAATGGATGATGACTAATATGTATTGATGTAATCACTAGATCATAACTGTATATAATGACTCTAGTCAAGATCATTATTAAAGGTGAACAACACCAGTTCCAGCTCTACAGGACATCTCTAATGGTTTACCAATTCACCAAACTTTAATAGATGAGCCGTTTTTTACCTGGTGCAGAGAGAGATTCAGGAATGAATAATCCATTTTATTAGAAGAGAGTAGGAGTGTTTAAAAGGTGTTTTACACAGAACTCCAGTCTTGATGTTTATTGAATAATATATCTGCACTACTGCTTTATATGGCATATATTTGATTAGAAAGATGTTTCATGTTCTGTTGGTGATTTGGTATCCCCCTCTTCAATCTGCTGGAAGCAAGTACTCTGGCTGTGTCAGAAATCACATACTCTCTGGAGGAAGTACTTTGGGAAAAGGTACGTTCTGTATATGAATGTGTGTAGTATGAATGTAATCCGGACGAACTACATGCTGTCATTATCATGTGACCTACCAGCATTAGTTGTGTCACTTCACCTCCATTCACAAATCCTCTCCTGTGGCCTCATGGGATAGTGAAACATCCATTGTATGCACACTTCAGGATCTTGCCGGAAGTAGCAGGTCATCCGGCTGCTTTTTGTTTACACTTTTATGAGTACTGTGATTTTGCACATACTTCTTTTGTCACATGTTTTTCGCTTAGGGAAGTATATGATTTCAGATGAGACTCGGTTAAAGGGTTAGTTCACCCACAAATGAAAATAAAGTCATTAATTACTCACCCTCATGTCGTTCCACAGCTGTAAGACATTCATTCATCTTCAGAACACAAATTAAGATCATTTTGATGAAATCCGATGACTCAGTAAGGCCATGGCCAGCAATAACACTCCCTTTTTCAATTCCCAGAAAGCTACTAAAAACATATTTAAAACAGTTTATGTGACTCCAATCGTTCAACCTTAATGTTATGAAGCAAATAGAATACTTTTTGTGCACCAAAAAAAAATAAATAAAAAAATTACACCCATGTTTTTTTTTTTTTAATCAGTTTTTTTTTTTTCAATCAATTCATACAAAGCGGCTCTTTTTCTATAATTCCTTCCTCAATTAAAATATTTAAGCTACAAAAAAAGCCTATTTGTGTGTAGCCCTTTAGGCTATATAAAGTAATAAATAATAAATGTTAATTGTCCTCATTTTTATGCTCTCTATTAAAGGGGTGGTTCAATGTGATTTCACTTTTTTAACTTTAGTTAGTGTGTAATGTTGCTGCTTGAGCATAAACAGTATCTGCAAAGTTACAGCGCTGAAAGTTCAATGCAAACAGAGATATTGTATTTTAAATTTATGGCAGTTTAATGCCTACAAAAACGACTGGTTTGGACTACAACGAGCTTCTTCCCGGGTTGGTGACATCATGAACCCTTGCTATTAACATAAACACTGCCCCTGGGAACATGCAACAGATACCCCTTTTCCACCAAAGCAGTTTGAGTGCTGCTTTGGAGCCAGAGCCAAGTTTCAAATCAGTTCTTTGTCTTTCGACACACAAAGCACCAGCTCCAAACCAGGAAAAGTGGTTCGTAAGTAGCACCAAAACGTTGCTGGGCTAGAAGTAAGAACCGCTTGCATCAGGGGCTGGGGGCGGGGTTACTGTGACCAACAAGAAACCATTTTTGAAATAGCAGCTAATAGAGCTAATAGCAGCTCACTTGTAATCTCTGTCTATATACAAATTACGGCGAGCCGTGTTTGGATGCCAATGTAGTTTTGCAAAACCATGAGCATCAACAGTAGTGAAACATCCGCGATTGTTGATAGAAGGCTTGTTCGAGATGCATCGGACCGATTCGGCGGGTGCCGCGGATTCGCGGGAGCGTTTGTAGAGCATACAACTCCTTGTGCTTTCGGATCGTTCTCGCGGAGCTTTGATGTCATGCGCCGATCGCTATGCGAGAAGCGATGTATCTCAAACGAGCCTGGTGTGTTTTGGTTTGGCACTGCAGCGCCAGCTTTGCTGTGAAATATGAGACGTATACAGTGACGTAACACCTGGCTCTGTGCCGGCTCTCTAGCCCGTGGAAAGGCAAACCGGTTCTTAGAAGGCTCATTAGTTGAACCAACTCCGAACTAGCACCCGGTTCGTGCTGGTGGAAAGGGGGTAAAAGTGGGCAAGGCCATGTGGCGCAGTATAGAGGGTATGCATTGACGTCACTTTCCCACCGAAAACGTGCTCCCTCAGCTGGACTGAGTGGCAAAAGAACCTGCTGCGTGACTGGATTTAATAGGGGAAACTGCGAAAACGCGAGTAAAACAAATGATTACACTAAAGGTTGGAATTGAATGTGTTCCTTACAACTTGTCAAATAAACCTAATCCATGGATATTGACATGCAGCCTGGAGTCGTGTTTCCTGACATTTATATGTGCCTGATTTCGACGGCGGGGAAATACATAAAGCAAATCTGCCTGTGAATATTTTATATAACTACAATATAGGTAGGTTTAAATCCGAATAATCACTTATATCAATGTTATATTGTCATATTGTCCAGCCCTAAAACATAAATAGTTTTAGAGTATAGTTTTTGTCAGGGTTGTTTATTGAAAAACACCCAATTATGCAGAATAAAAGATGGAAAATATTTAATTGATGAGTTGTCAAACTAATATATAACAATACAATATATACGGTATGATTTTATCTCAAAATTCAACAATTTGACACAAAATGATAACTGCAAATCCATGTTTCTCTGCTGGAGTCCAGCTGTTTCTGTGAATTGCAGTGATCCATTTGTTTTTTTTTTCCTTGTTGCTTTCTGCAATTTTTAAATATATACCTCAGGTTTTGTGTCAAAGCTATTTGTACAGTCAATCACAAAGCTCTTTCCCGTTTTGGATGTGTTTTGTGTGTTTTTCGCAACATTCACGCTGAAAACCAATGCTGCCGCTCAAGGGGCTCGCACACCGGACGCGAAGCTCAGCGCCGCGACATATCTTTCAAATTCAAACGCATTGTTTTATATTTTTTTAAATATAATGAATGTCTTCCTTTAAAAGCTGTAATTGCAGAGGTTCTGCTTTTTCCTCTTCATCTGGGTCTGATTCGGGCTCAGTTTGATACAGCAGTACAAGCGCTATTATTTACATTTTGACTGAAGCAATGACTGGTAAGGGGCGTGGCGTTTTCGGACGCTTCAGCGAATCACGATACACTGGGCCAGTTACCAACCTGCTAACCAATCTGAGCACATTGCGTATTTTGGAGGGAGTGGCTTCATAGAAGCAGGAAGTCAAACGAGCCGTTCATATGACAGTGGAAACAGAGGTGTAGAATTAAGATAAAATATATGAAAAATACGTTTTCAAAAAAAAAAACGAAGCATTAAGACATGTTAAATTGTGCCCCCAAAACACAATCAAGCCTAGAAAAAAAAAAAAAAAAAAAAAAACACTGAACCACCCCTTTAAGAACTGAGAGTCAAGTGGCTCCATCTAGTGTTCAACAGCTGATCTGCAGCACGTGACTGAGATTCATCATGACACGCAAACACACAAAGACATCACATTACACTTCAGCAAAACCTTATGGTGAATAACTGAACTTTGCTGCATATGAAACTGAAACACATTAAATATTTCAACAAATCATAAAGTGATTCATCTGCACACATGTACTAATATGATTTGATATTAAAATAATAACACTGCATTGTTATAAAGAACAATTATCTTTTTATTTTGTTTATAATTACATACAGATATTGACATTAAGTATATTGAACAAATAACATAAATCACTTCTGCAGGAAAGTTGTGTATATTGAGCAAATAACAAACTGAAAGTCTTCAAAAGATCAACAGTCGATCGCTAACATGTATTTACAGCAATCATAGGATGATGATCGTTATTAAAGATGAACATCATCAGGACCATCTGCGTCATTATTACATAAAGATGATGAAGATGAAGATGAAGATATGTGAGGATCTCTGCTGTTAAACATTAGTGTAAATATTGTCGGAGGAATCAGATGGGTTTGTGGGTAATTGTCTGTGAGTGTCTTCAACCTCCTCATAATTACAGTAATTATTATAATCCTGAGGAGAGAAAGAGCTTATTTAATATTTAAAAACATAAATCTTGTTTTATAAACAGTAATTCTACAAACCTCTTCATTGTTGGCTGGTGTCACGTGTGATGTTTTGGAGGAGGAATCAGCGTCTGTCAAAAACAAGCAAGTGAATGAAAAAAAAAAACAAAAAAAAAAACTATTGTTTTCAATGTTTTATTAATGTGAAAAAATATAGACAGAATGGAACATGGAAGAAGAAGGAGTTTTACTGTTTGACTGACGCCTCCTGCAGACAGTCCAGATCACGATCACGAGTCCAATGATGATCAGCAGCAGAACCACAGACACACTGACCACCAGAGAAGAGCCTGAAAACACCAGAGACTCACAATCTGAACCAAACAGATGAGTGTGTTTGTGTTTCAGAGAGAGTTTGTACCTGTTACAGGAAACACAGATGAGATCGCTGGAGATTCGACTGATGATGATGATGATGATGATGAGGAGGATGAGGATGATGGTGGTGATGGTGACAGTGATGATGATGATGTTGATGTTTGCTCTGAAACACAGTAAAGCCAGTATCAATAATCACTCACAGATACTTCACTTCCCTTTTCTCAGAGACGCTGATGTTTTTCACACATTTCTGAACCATCTGACATGTTTCACACACACAAACATCAAACTGTTGACTGTATTTGAGACTCTCAGGAGGTTTTTCTTAAAGTGTTACAGATGCTGGTTTGTTTCATCATTTCTCACCTGTAACATCGACCAGGACTCGTGTGATGAAGCTCTTGTGTCCTTGATCAGACTGAACTCCACACCAGTATTCTGAATGTTGTTCAGTCACTTGACTGATGCTTCCCATCAGGAGCTGCTCTTCTCTGTCATCATACAGCTGGATCTTTCCCTCAGGACTCCATCTTCTGCTCTCCTTCACAGACGTCTCTTCAGCACAGAGATCAGCTCCAGATCTCCAGCAGAGAAACTTCACATCACTAATGTGGGATTGTGGGTATTTGCAGCTGATGTTCACAGATCCTCCTGCAGCAGCTGATAGACTGATGCTCTTCACACAACAATCATCTGTTTCAGATCCAAATCAAGTGCAGCAATGTTACAATGACCAGATATATTCATGGATTCTGTCAAATAATGCAGAAATGAATGAAAGCGTCTCACCGTCTCTGATGATCAGATTAAACCCAGAGAAGAAACTGTATTCTTCAGAAACTTTGACTGTAATCTGATATTCTCCAGAGTCGTTCTCATTCAGATCTCTGATAAACACACGTAAGAGACCTGCAGATCTGTCATCATGAACGGAGAATCGTCTGTCCTGTTCCCATCCTGCTGCTCTGTTAGTGATTATTACAGTAAAACATTGACCTCCAGTTTTACAGAAATATTTCATATGGTTCTTGTGTTTCATCTCATATTTGTAGTTTATAATAACGTTTCCTCCTGAATATCCTCTCACACTCCTGATTGGTTGATCTGTTGAACACAAAAGTAAAAACACAAGGTTTAGTCAATGAGATTCAGACACACACTTTTACTTTACTATTTACTGAGACATTCACTGTTTTTACCAAGCTAATACTACACATGTAACCCAACTCGCACAGAATTTCTCTTTAGTTTCATACTGTTTTTTTATAATGAGGACATTCCCGAAGGTTGTTGGCAAATTTATATAGCACTGTTAAAAACAACAGGGAAACAAACCTCCTTTTAAGGAAACAGGGTTTCAAAGAAAAAAAAACAGTAGCAACAACGACATTAACAACAAGTCCAGACCATGAGTGAGAGCAAGTGTGTGGGCTCTATGCCAGTCCAAATAATTAGGTGATCCCTCAACATCATGGTGGAAGGAGCCAGGAAGTACCCAAGAGAACCAGAGCACAGGCCCATGGTGAAGTTGAAGGAGGGAGAAGCCATGGTGGAATATTGGTGTAAATGCAAGGTGGAAACAGGGGGATGAGGTGGAGATAGAGACCCAGGTTGAGCCAAGGAGACCTGTTGACACCAAAGAACCTGAAGGCCAAGGTGGCGCCACAATGATGAGCAGATGAGATGGAGCCAGGGTGCCAGAGGACTGAGCTGGAGCAACCGAGGACAGAGGTGGAGCCGGAAGGAAGAAGCCTAACAGAGCTGAAGGGGTGGAGGGACAAGGCCCATCTGAAGGACCAGAGGTCTGTAGCATAGGCAGAGCGACAACTGACAAGGTGGAGCCGGAGAGACAAGGGAGCCCGGTGGAGTTGCAGGGATGATAGTCCCAGGTGGAGCTGAGGTTGAGCGACTGGTCGACAGGCCAAGGTGGAGTGAAGGGCTCGAAAGTGTGAGGTGGAGCAGTCGAAGGCAGTCGACGCACTCGGGTGGAGCTGGTGAACATGAACCCAAGGCAGATCCAAGCTGCTAGGTGGAGCCAGTGTAGGAGGAGATGAATGGAGCCAGTAAAGACAGGGCCAAAAAAATGGGTAGCAAAGGCAAAGGGTTACATGATGGCCTCCTAGGCCTTGACAGGGCAGACAGTTCGAAAACAGCCTCTTTGGCTGTCACAGACATGCAGAGAATTCAGGAAGGGCCTCTTTGGCCAACACGGGACAGGTGGAGAAGGTGGAAGTGGAAGGCAGAGTGGGAGCATTAGTGATGGAGACTTGGAGCTGGCCGACAGGACACTTGGATCTGACCATAACCAGCAGAATAGGAAGTGTTTGGGAACAGGTGAAAGCCAAGATGTTGATTATTTCTGACTGGGAAACACAACTCTTTGACACTGGAGGATGATGCTGACTTTCCACTTCCTCATTTAGCTTCACTCAAAATTCCCACATGCATAGATGAAATAACCGGCATACACAGGCTCCATAGAGGGCACCCAATCCGTGGTGGGGATGAGGCTTGGTGTAAGTGATCGATGGCATTATGATGGTGGGAGTGAGCTGGGAGGACAGTAGATGTCACAATGTCCAGATAATTTGCCAAGGACATGCTGGAATCTCCTGCTGGCATCCATAGGCTGAGGATCTTGTCCAGCCCACTCCAAAAGCAATCCTTCAGAGTATGATCAAGTATGATTATTCAAAAATACCATATCTTCTAAAGTCAGGAAAGATCGTCCATCAACAAAAAAACATTCAGGTCCAACAAGTGAGTCCATGAAACATACATAAATAGCAACAACAACATTAACAACAAGGCCCGAACATGAGTGAGTGCAAGTGTGTTGTCTTTAAACCAATTCAAGTGAGCAGGTGATTGGCTGCCGGTGTGGATGTTCAGGGTGTGACTGGGAGACTGTGGGTGTGTCTCAATCAGCTCCCTAGTTCAGTAGTCAGTGCACTGATTAGGGAGTCGGCCATTTTGTTACAAAGTATTTATCATAATGTAGTTTAACAATGAAAATAATGTGAGAAATATATCAGCTCTGCTGTTGTTCATAAACACCAGTAGTGACATTGTACAATGAGGACGTTGACATGTCGCCTAAAATAGAGTCATCAGCTGGTTGAGACGCACCAGTGAGAAAGAGGCAGAGTCCAGAGTGTGTATGTGACAGATAGAAGGCTAAGTTGAGAGAGAGAGAAAAAAACAACACTAACAACCACATTAATCTGCATATCAAGTTTAAGATCACTGTCCAATAAAAAGCTCTGACATGCAAGAAAAAAAAAATCTGACATGCAAGGATGACCCTAAAAGGAGATTTAGTCAGTTTTAATGCACTATGGTTAGGTACATACACACACACACACACACGCACGCACGCACGCACGCACACACACACACACACACACACACACACACACACACACACACACACACACACACACGCACCAGCTTAGATCATTTATCATTTTGTTTTCAGCGAACACATCTGATCACTTTGCTGTTGACATTGTTTAAGATTATTTTATGAGTGTTACAACAGGAGTTAAAAAAGTTATTGATGGAGTCTGTTATGAGTTTCATTTGTGAATTACAGAATTTGGTAATTACAGTCAGTGTTGAGTATCGTGATGTTGTGGAGATCATCATGGGTTTGAGGCTCTCAGTTACTCACCTCTTATAACCTTCAGATTCACTTCAGTGTAGGAATCTATTCCAAATATATCAACTGCACACTGGTACGTCCCAGAATCCAGTTCAGTCAGATCTCTGATGGTCACATTGAAGACTGCTGATCTTGTGTCGTCATACAGAGAGAATCTTCCAGAATGAACCCATTTATATTTCTCATCAGTCTTGATTTGGTCTTTGCAGCCTGGCGGCTGTCCTTTACAAAAATACTTTTTATTTGCTGTATATCCTTCATCATAATTGCATGTGATCGTGACTCCTCCTCCTGAATATCCCGTCACACTGATGGAGCTCACGACTCCTACAACAAACCAGCATCAAACACACTTTAATATATTTATGAGACTACACAGAAATGAACTTTCTTCAGCAGTCACTAGAACATCATGAAGTGAAGTGAAAGACTCTCCTCATCAAATCTGTGCTGTTTTTAGTGATTTACTCTGAGTTCAGATTCTTACCAGGAATCATCAGCAGAGTGAAAGTCAAGATGATCTTCATTCTTCTCTCTTATTAAATGATCTTCTCTGTTGTCAGTAGATTCAGTTCTTCTGAAGCTCTCGATGTGTGTTCAGATGAGTTTTGAGTGTTTCTTTCCTGGTTACAAGTTTAACATGAAGTGCTGAATGTGACGGAAATGCCCACTTCCTCTGAGAGAGAGAGAGAGAGAGAGAGAGAGAGAGAGAGAGAGAGAGAGATGTTAATAAAGGGGGAAGTGAAAGTAATGACCTGTCCAAATACCCACACTTGCGGTCTTGGCCCTTTGAGAGCTCGTGTACAAGACAGAAAGTGTGCAAGTTTGTCCGATGTCTTAAAAATGCCAAAGTGCAGTGTCCTAAAATAACACTTAACCCACACTATCTTGAATACCACTTCTTAGGCTAAGCATATCCCATCATGCATTATGTTTGGGAGTTCACATATAATTTGGTGGTAAATCAGATTTAGACGTTCATTTTAAAATGCAAAGTATTGAAAATAAAAAAGCTCTGTAAACTTGCAAATTTTCCAAGACTATAATTGTGTCCCATCAGGTGTGTGCACACCTACTTGAACACTTGAGCCAAATACAGGAAATACATCATGTAAGATCACTAACATGTGTTTGATGTAATCACTAGATCATAACTGTGTATAATGACTCTAATCAAGATCATTATTAAAGGTGAACAACACCAGTTCCAGCCCTACAAACATCTCTAATTGTTTAGCAATTCACCAAACTTTAATAAATAGATGAGCCGTTTTTTTACCTGGTGCAGAGAGAGATTCAGGAATAAATAATCCATTTTATTAGAAGAGAGTAGGAGTGTTTAAAAGGTGTTTTACACAGAACTCCAGTCAGGGATGGGCAAAAATACATCAAAATGTATTTTAAAATAAAATACCAAGTACCTTAATTTTAAATGTATCAAAATAAACTACTGTATTTTTGTATTTTGAAAATACTACAAAATACACAAACCTTCCATCAGTTGGCCCATTTGATCTATCCCTTCACCATTACACTGACTTGATTAAGTAAAGAATGTTTGATAGCCTGAGTCATGCAATAAATCTGACATATGTAACCAGTTAAAGGCACAAATATGTAGGATTTTTAGATTAAAATATTCAAAAACCACTAAAACAATGTTAGATTTTTTTGTTGACTTGTGTACTTGCATTATCCCAAATGTTTTCAAGAAATTCTAAATCCAGAGAAATAAGCAATTTTAACCAGGACACACACCGTGTCCATGTGTCGCCTATCAGTGACATCATTACCCTCGATTTCCCATTTTATTTTATGAGTTTTATTAGACAGGGAAGCAACTGTTTGGATACATTCATCGACAGAAAACTCATCATGTTATTTCGCTTAACACATTAAGGGCCAGATTTACTAAACGTGGCAAATTAGTGTGAGAGTGCAATTCCACAAATGCATTGATGGGAGTGGCAAGTTTTGCACGTGATCTGCTAACATGCAAATTAAAGAACACAGACACGGTCAGATCATTTACATAATGACTAACGCAATATATCAAGAGCAGTGCAAATTAGAGTTGAGTCGCAAATAAACAGAGCTGAATCCTGATGCTAATGTTCTCATCAGGTGCGGGTCGACACAGGTGCAACTTAACATGTAATCTGACAAACACATATGCTGTATAATATAGTTTGCCAAGCCATGTTGGCCTATAGATATAGATGTAGGCAAACGATATGTTCGGATAAGGTCTTACTCTGGCATTTCCATGCACTCTCTGTTCTCTGCGGTGTCTCCTCCTAACAGCAAGAATTGCAGCCATGTCACAAAATGGGTTCAGACATGCTTTTTCGGGGCGTTAAATAATGGTGTAAATACCAGTAAATTGACGAGCACAAACATTAGTAAATCGCATTGTGTGATTCATTTAAATACTCTCCTCCCCTAAATTTTGCATCTGAAAGGGAAACTCCTAAAAATGCATATGCAATAAGGTCAGCCGCAAACACAACTCGGTCCACGCGTTTTCAGCGCTAATTTTATACTGCTAATTTTTATAATTTTATACTGCATGTCCCGACAGTAGATTTTTTAATGCCAAAAGAGGGTTTGCGCTGCCACAAGCTGTTAGTAAATCTGGCCCTAAGTCTTTTTGTTTGAATCTCGTTTTCTTGATTTTTTCGTGAGTACCATGTTTTACCATGACTTATATCGATCTATTTTACTGCAGTGTGCAACAAGTGTCTTATAGTAGCCGCTGAGCGAACGCACAGAGTAGCACTATACCAACTTTCAACACACAAATGTATCTAATATGATAAGCAGCGCTGCTTTACCCTACATGCACATGACCGAAAGAAGCGGAATAAGCGACTGCGGTATAATAAAAGATCCGCTGCTGATGAGCTGTATGTCGCACTCGTCTCTCATTAGTAATCACTCCAGTGGGCTCGTTACTGCTCTCACAGCATTCGGTCCTGCTCTGCTTCATACTAAAGTAACTTTAATAATCTCTCCATAAACATGATTTCTGCCTGAGCCCTGTCCCGATTCTTTTCCACCGGCTGTAGACGTGAAAACAATACATCCCATGATTCTGTGAAATCAAGGTATCATCGAGCTTCGCCTTTGTTTTGAATTAGCGATCTTTAGAAGCGAAAATGTACATATTGTGGCTTTAACAGATCAAATATTCACATATCCCTGTGATCTCAAAGATGAAGGTTAGTTTTAAAGTAACCAACAGTTTAATGTTTGCGAATGACTCATAATTGTATCCTAATTTAGTTACTTGGTGTTTGGTAATGAAGGGCCTACTTTGCATCAGCAACACTGACACAATGACAAACAAGTCATTCATAAGAAGACAACTGACAGCACTTGTATTCATAGCAACTAGTTTTTAACCAATTTATCATTTGATTGTTAATCATAAATATAGGGGGCTGCTGTTCGGTATAAGTGTTTTCAAGAACATTATGTAAATTGGTATACTATTTAGCCTAGGCTACCAAAATGAACACCAAAACTTAACATGAACTATTAAAAATTATAGCAATTCATGTTAAAAATTGATGGAAAGCTGGCAGCCTGCACGTTTCTTGACCACCTTCTTCCATGTGGATCAATTTTCTGTTCTGATCGCAAGTCTCTGCAAACTACTGAGTAGGCACCAATCAGAGGCTGCAATTTTATGATGTCATCATGTGGACTTCTTACAAAGTATTTTACAGTATTTTAAAAATACAAAAATACAAAACACTAAAGTATTTTGATACAAAATACAGAGCCATTTTCATCAACCCTATCAAATACAAATTACAGAATACTATTTTGTATTTGAAATACGTATTTGAAATACATGTATCATAAATACTGCCCATCCCTGACTCCAGTCTTGATGCTTATTGAATAATATATCTGCACTACTGCTTTATATGGCATATATTTGATTAGAGAGATGTTTCATGTTCTGTTGGTGATTTGGTATCCCCCTCTTCAATCTGCTGGAAGCAAGTACTCTGGCTGTGTCAGAAATCACATACTCTTGAGGAAGTACTTTGGGAAAAGGTACGTTCTGTATATGAATGTGTGTAGTATGAAAGTAATCCGGACGAACTACATGCTGTCATTATCATGTGACCTACCAGCATTAGTTGTGTCACTTCACCTCCATTCACAAATCCTCTCCTGTGGCCTCATGGGTTAGTGAAACGTCCATCGTATGCACACTTCAGGATCTTGCCGGAAGTAGTAGGTCATCCGGCTGCTTTTTGTTTACACTTTTATGAGTACTGTGATTTTGCACATACTTCTTTTGTCACATGTTTTTCGCTTAGGGAAGTATATGATTTCAGATGAGACTCAGTTAAAGGGTTAGTTCACCCACAAATGAAAATAAAGTAATTAATTGCTCACCCTCATGTCGTTCTACCCCTGTAAGACCTTCGTTCATCTTCAGAACACAAATTAAGATATTTTTGATGAAATCCGATGACTCAGTAAGGCCATGGCCAGCAATAACACTCCCTTTTTCAATTCCCAGAAAGCTACTAAAAACATATTTAAAACAGTTTATGTGACTCCAATCGTGCAACCTTAATGTTATGAAGCAAATAGAATACTTTTTGTGAACCAAAAAAAAATAAATAAAAAATTACACCCATGTTTTTTTTTTTTTTAATCAATTCATACAAAGCGTCTCTTTTTCTAAAATTCCTTCCTCAATTCATGTTAATTGTCCTCATTTTTATGCTCTCCATTAAGAACTGAGAGTCAAGTGGCTCCATCTAGTGTTCAACAGCTGATCTGCAGCACATGACTGAGAATCATGACACACAAACACAGTCACTGTCTGTTCAGATGAGCTCCTGTTCTCAAAGACATCACATTACACTTCAGTAAAACCTTATGGTGAATAACTGAATTTTTAGAGCTGCATATGAAACTGAAACGCATTAAATACTTCAACAAATGATAAAGTGATTAATCTGCACACATGTACTAAGATTAATTAATGTTAAAATAATAACACTGCATTGTTACAAAGAACAATTATCTTTTATTTTGTTCATAATTACATACAAATATTGACATTTTTAAATATGTTGAACAAATAGCATAAATCACTTCTGCAGGATAGTTGTGTATTTTGAGCAAATAACAAACTGAAAGTCTTCAAAAGATCCACAGTCGATCGCTAACATGTATTTACAGCAATCATAGGATCATAACTGCATATATTGACTCTAATCCTGATCGTTATTAAAGATGAACATCATCAGGACCATCTGCGTCATTATTACATAAAGATGATGAAGATGAAGATGAAGCGATGTGAAGATCTCTGCTGTTAAACATTAGCGTAAATATTGTCGGAGGAATCAGATGGGTTTGTGGGTAATTGTCTGTGAGTGTCTTCAACCTCCTCATAATTACAGTAATTATTATAAACCTGAGGAGAGAAAGAGCTTATTTAATATTTAAAAACATAAATCTTGTTTTATAAACAGTAATTCTACAAACCTCTTCATTGTTGGCTGGTGTCACATGAGATGTTTTGGAGGAGGAATCAGCGTCTGTCAAAAACAAGCAAGTGAAAAAAAAAAAAAAAAAACTATTGTTTTCAATGTTTTATTAATGTGAAAAAATATAGACAGAATGGAACATGGAAGAAGAAGGAGTTTTACTGTTTGACTGACGCCTCCTGCAGACAGTCCAGATCACGATCACGAGTCCAATGATGATCAGCAGCAGAACCACAGACACACTGACCACCAGAGAAGAGCCTGAAAACACCAGAGACTCACAATCTGAACCACACAGATGAGTGTGTTTGTGTTTCAGAGAGAGTTTGTACCTGTTACAGGAGACACAGATGAGATCGCTGGAGATTCAACTGATGATGATGATGATGATGATGAGGAGGAGGATGATGGTGGTGATGGTGACAGTGATGATGATGATGATGTTGATGTTTGCTCTGAAACACAGTAAAGCCAGTATCAATAATCACTCACAGATACTTCACTTCCCTTTTCTCAGAGACGCTGATGTTTTTCACACATTTCTGAACCATCTGACATGTTTCACACACACAAACATCAAACTGTTGACTGTATTTGAGCTACTTGAGACTCTCAGGAGGTTTTTCTTAAAGTGTTACAGATGCTGGTTTGTTTCATCATTTCTCACCTGTAACATCGACCAGGACTCGTGTGATGAAGCTCTTGTGTCCTTGATCAGACTGAACTCCACACCAGTATTCTGAATGTTGTTCAGTCACATGACTGATGCTTCCCGTCAGGAGCTGCTCTTCTCTGTCATCATACAGCTGGATCTTTCCCTCAGGACTCCATCTTCTGCTCTCCTTCACAGACGTCTCTTCAGCACAGAGATCAGCTCCAGATCTCCAGCAGAGAAACTTCACATCACTAATGTGGGATTGTGGGTATTTGCAGCTGATGTTCACAGATCCTCCTGCAGCAGCTGATAGACTGATGCTCTTCACACAACAAGCATCTGTTTCAGATCCAAATCAAGTGCAGCAATGTTACAATGACCAGATATATTCATGGATTCTGTCAAATAATGCAGAAATGAATGAAAGCGTCTCACCATCTCTGATGATCAGATTAAACTCAGAGAAGAAACTGTATTCTTCAGAAACTTTGACTGTAATCTGATATTCTCCAGAGTCGTTCTCATTCAGATCTCTGATAAACACACGTAAGAGACCTGCAGATCTGTCATCATGAACAGAGAATCGTCTGTCCTGTTCCCATCCTGCTGCTCTGTTAGTGATTATTACAGTAAAACATTGACCTCCAGTTTTACAGAAATATTTCACATGGTACACGTGTTGCATATCATATTTGTAGTTTATAATGACGTTTCCTCCTGAATATCCTCTCACACTCCTGATTGGTTGATCTGTTGAACACAAAAGTAAAAACAAAAGCTTTAATCAATGAGATTCGGACATACACTTTTTTTTTCTTTTACAAAATATACTGATTCACGACCTAGGAAGCTAGAGAGCTGATTGAGACGCACCATCAGAGTGAGAAAGGGGCAGAGTCCAGAGTGTGAATGTGACAGATAGAAGGCTAAGTTGAGAAAAAAAAAGAAGAAGAACAAAAAACCTTACCAACCACATTAATCTGCATATCAAGTTTTAACACACTTCTACATTTTTTATAAAACATTGTTTAGTATGTCATTATACAAATTTGTGTCCTCATAAATCATAAAAACGCACGCGCACACACTCACACACACACACAATGGCAGTAATTACAGTCAGTGTTGAGTATCGTGATGTTGTGGAGATCATCATGGGTTTGAGGCTCTCAGTTACTCACCTCTTATAACCTTCAGATTCACTTCAGTGTATAAATCTTTTTTTGCATATATATCAGTTCCACACCAGTACGTGTCAGAATCCTGTTCTCTCAGATCTCTGATGGTCACAGTGAAGACTGCTGATCTTGTGTCGTCATACAGAGAGAATCTTCCAGAATGAACCCATTTATATTTCTCATCAGTCTTGATTTGGTCTGTGCAGCCTGACCACTGTCCTTTACAAAAATACTTTTTATTTGCTGTATATCCTTCATCATATTTGCATTTGATCGTGACTCCTCCTCCTGAATATCCCGTCACACTGATGGAGCTCACGACTCCTACAACAAACCAGCATCAAACACACTTTAATATATTTATGAGACTACACAGAAATGAACTTTCTTCAGCAGTCACTAGAACATCATGAAGTAAAGTGAAAGACTCTCCTCATCAAATCTGTGCTGTTTTTAGTGATTTACTCTGAGTTCAGATTCTTACCAGGAATCATCAGCAGAGTGAAAGTCAAGATGATCTTCATTCTTCTCTCTTATTAAATGATCTTCTCTGTTGTCAGTAGATTCAGTTCTTCTGAAGCTCTCGATGTGTGTTCAGATGAGTTTTGAGTGTTTCTTTCCTGGTTACATGTTTAACATGAAGTGCTGAATGTGACGGAGACGCCCACTTCCTCTGAGAGAGAGAGAGAGAGAGAGAGAGAGAGAGAGAGAGAGAGAGAAATTACTAAATAGGGAAGTGAAAATTGGGCGTTTTCACATTTGGCTCATTTGGAGCATTTTTTTTCACAGAGCTATACATCACAGCAGTCTGAGGACAACACCAGGCAGACTCACAGCGGTGTTGGGTGGAGCTTATAGCATCATTAAGGGTAGATTCAGTGATTGGGTGGGGTTCATATTTATTAAGGTTGAGCTTATAGTTATAGTGAAGACTAGGGTTAGTGTTTGGGCCGGGTTATGCGATCGCCATCACCACCCTAACATCAGGTCTGACGCTACGGGTCTGGTGCTGTTGTCCTCAGACCGCTGTGATCTCATTTTGTGCAGAACCTGGTGTGTTTTTTCCTTTAGTTTGGTTCGTTTAGGCAAATGGGTGCTTTCACACTGGCAGTTTAGTTCGAATCGGGGCACAGTTCGCATGAAAATTAGGTAGTGTGAAAATTGTCATGCAGACCCAGGAGCACAGCGGGGTACCGAACCCGCACTGGAACTGTGGTGTGATTGAATGTGAAAGCAAATGGGAGTCGTTTGCACAATTTTTCAGTTAGTAAAATAAAATCCACGTGTTTTAGCCAAAGACGATTTCATTAGTTCAACAAAACACTATCACAGTTAGTTATCACTTTTTTAAACCAAAGAGCGCCTCTTCATCTTAAAATGTTGTGTAATTGCTCTTCTCTGTGCAATCCAAGAATCCTGTCCCCACAAAGCTGTCCCGATTCCCGCTCTAACAGCAATTTATATATATATATATTAAAAACTTTGACCAGTAAGAGGACAGCTTTACTCACATGTGATCTGCATGAACACATTTTGGTGCGCTTTGAAATGTTGTCTTGTGAAAGCGAACTGAACCAAGATGAAAATGATCTACAGATCTGAAAACACCCTAAGACACTGGACAGTGACCCTATAAATGCATGTTTCTGAACGATTAATATAGGGTAAATATTTGCAATGTATTAATATGGTAACGATTTAACTTTTAAATGGAGAGAAATTTAAGGCTTAATTTCACATCATTTACATTTTCTAATTTTAATGACATTTTCTATTGTTAAATATAATAAGTGAATTTACATTCATAAAACTGTTGTCCAACCTCTTTTGCTTAAATGACAGATCAAAACCTGCAGGAAAACCTTGAGCAAATTAAAGTGAAACTAATTTAGGAGAAATTGAAGTGTGAGAGTCAAATGGCTCCCTCTAGTGTTCAGATGGGTTTCAGCACCACGGACAGCAGCTGATCTTATGGTGCATAAATGACCTTCTAGAGCTGCATATGAAACTGAAACATTAAATACATCAACAAATCATAAAGTGATTCAACTGCACAGACATGAGCTCCTGATTTTGTAGGAACACAGTTAGTAATGTGATTTGATGTTAAAATAATAACACTGCATTGTTACAAAGAACAATTATCTTTTATTTTGTTTATAATTACATACAAATATTGAAATTTTGAAGTATATTGAACACATGACATAAATCACTTGACCATTATTGAAGATACTGATGTTAACAAGCAGAATCACCAAAGGAGAAAATGAATTTTTCAAGTCACCATCATTGAGATCAGAGTTTGAATTAGTTGAGCACTTGACTTTGTAATATTAGATTTTGTTTGGGCTGTTGTAACTGAGTCATAACAGCCAGACAAACAAAGAAAAAAGATGATCAGGTGGTGTTGGTTATGTTTTCACATAATCATTATTTGACCTGAATCACTGAACTCATTTAGAGCTCAATCTCTGAGTTAGATTTACATTATTGATTACAGCAGCACTGTGATTCTACAGCAGAAGATCAGCTTTATCAATATAATCCAAAGGAATTCTTAAAAGTCTTAAAATGACTATGTGAAAACATAACTAACACCACCTGATCATCTTTACTCTTTACTTGTCTAGCTATTAAAACTCAGTTACAACAGCTCAAACATCATTTTAATATTAAAAAGTGTATTGGGATGTACTATATTACCCATAATTTGGATTTGGGTGTATGACGCAATACGAGGGGCGACTTCAGAGCAAGTCGCAGATTTTTACTGACTTCCACATGTGTCGGATGTGTTAACTGTTGCTCGTAATAAACCTAAGAGATAAGAGCCATACACTGTGTGAGCGTGTATGTGACATGGTGTCAGAAGTGCGTCGTACCCGCTTCACTACATAAATGACGATGTCAATGTTTCAAGCACCGGAGTCGTTTGACTTCAGCCAGCCCTCCGCATGGCCTCTGTGGATCCAACGCTTTGCACGATTTCGGATCGCTACAAAGTTGGACAAAGAGGAAGGTGATGTGCAAGGCAACTCACTGCTTTATGCCATGGGGACGGAGGCGGAGACAATATTCTCCTCATTTCGGTTCACAGAGGCTTCCCATTCCAGCGACTATAATAAGGTAGTGGAAAAGTTCAACAACCATTTCATACCTCGCAGGAATGTTATACATGAACGTGCATGCTTCCATCAAGTATGCAAAAGACAGGCGAATCAGTGGAGGCTTTTGTGAGAGGATTATATGAGCTGGCGGAATATTGCGAGTTTGGAGCACAGAAAGAAGAACACATTCGAGACAGACTGGTTATTGGGATAGCAGACCGGGGAGTGTCACAAAGGCTTCAGATGGAAAGCGAATTGACTCTGGAGAGAGCAGTGCAGATGGCACGCCAAGCAGAGCTCGTAAAAACACAAAACACGGCTGTAGTGATGTCTGCGGAAGTGGCTGCGTTACAACAGCGGCCCAGAGGAGTTAAACACTATAATGCTGGTAATAGAACAAACAATAGAGGACAGCAAAGTGATAAACAGACAGAAGAGAAAATGTGCTCACGTTGCAATAGATGTCATAGGCCACGCGAGTGCCCAGCATATAATAAACAATGCCGTAAATGCAGAAAACTCGGACACTTTGCTGCTGCCTGCCAAAGCAAGGCTGTGAGAGCTGTACATTTGCAATACAAAGAAGAGGATGACAGTGAGGCATATTTTCTTGGCAGCATTGAGAAAAGTGATTCAGAGTCTGATTGGCTGGTAAGTCTTCCAGTGTGTGGTAAAACAGTATCTTTCAAAATAGACACAGGTGCTGACATCACGATTATGTCCAAGGATACGTAGCAAGGTCTCCCACAGCGCCCCCCATTGACCAAAACAGAAATACAGCTTAACAGTCCTGGTGGCAATGTGGAAACAATAGGAACATTCTTGGCAGAGACTAAAAGAAACACAACTCGTCATCAGTTTTGGGTTTATGTAGTGGATGGACCATATGCACACAACCTTCTCAGCAGAAGTACAGCCTGTGCTATGAGATTAGTAGCCAGAGCAGATCACATTCATGCCGATCTTTTTGAAGAAATTGCCTGTCTGAACTGTAAACCAATAAAAATTGAACTTAAGCCAGATGCACAAACCTATAGCTTAGCTACACCACGTAGGGTGCCCTTTCCCTTAATGCAAAAAGTTGATGAAGAGCTACAGAGAATGCAGTCTATGCAGATAATACGGGAAGTCACACAGCCCACGGACTGGTGTGCTCCAATGGTCCCAGTAGTTAAGAAAAACGGGAAAGTCAGAATATGTGTAGACTTGAAGCGCCTCAACAAAGCTGTGAAGAGGGAAAAATTCATACTTCATACTGGATGTTGCCGTAAAACTGACAGGAGCTAAAGTTTTCTCAACGCTGGACGCTTCCTCCGGATTTTGGCAAATCCCGTTGGATTACAGTAGTTCAATACTCACAACATTTATCACTCCAAGAGGCAGATTTTGTTTCCAGAGGCTTCCCTTTGGAATTACGTCGGCCCCAGAAATCTTCCAAAGGGAAATGACCAAGCTGCTGGAGGGACATGAGGGCTTTGTAGTAGTCATGGACGATGTTCTGGTGTATGGCAGAGACCAAGAGACACATGATAGGAATCTAGAGGCAGTTTTGCAGACAATCCAGGAGTCTGGATTAAAGCTCAACAAAGACAAATGTCATTTCAGTAAGAAAGAACTTGTTTTCTTTGGACACATCATCAGCGGCGATGGAGTAAAACCTGATCCAGACAAGGTGAAAGCAATTACAGACCTGCCATGCCCCAAAGACATCACTCAACTCAGACAGGTATTAGGTATGGTCAATTACCTTGGAAAGTTTCTTCCAGACTTGTCGACGGTGTTGCACCCACTCAATGAACTGTTAAAGAAAGATTCCGCATGGCTGTGGGACACACAACAACAGCAGGCCTTTAACAACATAAAGACGACGCTATCTTCAGCTCCGGTTTTAACATTCTATATGACGTCACGAAACCTACCATTGTGTCAGCTGATGCCAGCAGTTTCGAGCTGGGTGCCACTCTGCTGCAAACTCATGATGACAAACTACTTCCTGTGGCTTTCTTCTCCAGAACTCTGTCAAGTGCTGAGTTAAAATACTCTCAAATAGAAAAAGAATGCCTGGCTGCCATCTGGGCATGTGAGCGGTTTGCGTGTTATTTGCTGGGTCTCGCTGAGTTTACACTGCAAACGGACCATAAGCCACTGGTCCCCTTGATTAACACTTATGATCTGGACAAAACACCTCTGCACTGTCAACATCTGCTGATGCGCTTGATGCGTTTCAACGTTAAAGCAGTACACGTCCCAGGCAAGTCACTAGTCGTGGCCGATGCGCTGTCGCGCAACCCCTTAACTGGAACAGGAGTTCCTGATACTGAGGCGGATGCGCGTGCTTATGTGGAGGCTGTGATTCAGACTAAGCCAATATCAGAGGCAAAGCTGGACACCATTCGTGAAGCCACATCCACAGACCCTATTTTGAGGGAAGTAATGCGTTTTGTTAATGACGGCTGGCCACACCATGTGCCGTCAGAGCTTAAGGTTTACCATGCAGAACGGGCATCATTGTCCAGGGCCGAGGGACTGCTTTTACATGGCGACAGGATTGTAATTCCTACTGCACAACGGCGAGAGATTCTCGATCGATTGCATGAGGGTCACCTAGGACTAAATAAATGCAGAGAACGGGCCAAAATGTCAGTCTGGTGGCCTGGCATCGGAAAGGATCTTCAGACGAGGATATCTCAATGTGCCTTCTGTCACGAGCACAGACCTACTCAGAGAAAAGAGCCCCTCATTACCACTCCACTTCCTCCCAGTCATTGGCACACCATAGGAGCGGATCTGTGTGAATATGGTGGAAAGAACTATTTAGTGGTCATGGATTACTATTCTAGAGACACTGAAATTGCACATCTAAGCCTCACTAGCAGCCGCAATGTGATCACTACGCTAAAAGGGATGTTCATTAGATGGGGGATTCCGTGTGAGTTACACTCAGATAATGGTACCCAGTTCAGCAGTATGGACTTTGCAGACTTTTGTAAGAGCTGGGGCATCCAACATGTTACCAGCAGCCCCCACTACCCACAGTCGAATGGGGCTGTTGAGCGGGCTGTTAAGACAGCAAAACACATCCTACATCAACCTGACCATCAATTGGCACTTTTAAGTTACAGAGCCACTCCAATTGCTGCCATTGACGCAAGCCCTGCTCAACTGATGTTGGGCCGACAAATTCGCACTACACTGCCTGTCCTTGAGAAGACTTTGCGTCCACGCCATGTCAGCTTCAAGCAGGTATTGAAAAAGGACAAAAAAGCTAAAGCAGCTTACAAGCACTTCTTTGACAAAAGACATTCTGTCCGTACGCTTCCTTGCTTAAACCCAGGAGATCCAGTTCTCTTAAAATTGGATGGGGAGAAAGCATGGTGCACATCAGGTACAGTGGTGAGGAACACAAAGGAGCCACAATCCTATCTTGTTCAGACACAAAGTGGAGCTGTGTTTAGACGTAACAGGTGTCACCTTCAATTGGTGGAGCCCACAGAAACTGATTTTGGAAAGACTAATGTGGACAATTCTACACACATACCACCTGCACCAAACACACAGCAGCATTCTGCACTGGTCACGAATGCAGAGCAAATTCCACCTGACTCTGTTCCTGGTTCTAAAATGACCTCTAGTGGCAGGGTAATAAAACTGCCAGTTCGCTACAGAGACTAGAAATAGAGACACAAGTCAGGAAGTTATGATAATGGCAAAAGGGTGTTCAATGCATAATTTGATGTTTATGAAACAGCATTCCTATTAATGTTTATGCATTTCAGATTTCTTAATGTGGTGCTAAGTGTTTGAAGTTCAATAGTATACATGCCACAGTGATTTGATTGTTTATTGAATGCACTTTCTCTTTTGCTATGGTTCATAAGTTAACTGATATAAACCAATAAGTGGGGGGGGGGATGTGTTGGGATGTACTACATTACCCATAAGGGATTTGGGTGTATGACGCAATACGAGGGGCGACTTCAGAGCGAGTCGCAGATTTTTACTGACTTTCACATGTGTCGGATGTGTTGACTGTTGCTCGTAATAAACCTAAGAGATAAGAGCCATGAACTGTGTGAGCGTGTATGTGACAAAAAGTCAAGGGTCAAGCCCAGCTAAAGCAAACCCTGATCGCCATGATGGTGACTTAAATTGTGCTTTTCTCCTTTGGTGATTCTGCTTGTTAACATCAGATCACCTTCCTGACACATTTACTGTGTTAAAATCATTACACTGTGGATGAGTCAAAATTAACACAAGTGTTATTCCTAAACTCACACACTGATGTGTAAGAATTTAGCCAATTTGAGTCAATTTTTAACAAATGCTTTTTGACACATTCTGAATGTCTGTGTTTGACATGGTGAATGTGTCAAAATGAACACAAGTGTTGTCCCAAAACACAAACACTGATGTGTAAGTGATTTTTTTTGACTGGATTTGACAAAGAGACCATTGCAAATTTGGTCTTCATGTTCAGAAGTAGCACAAGTGTTTTATTTTGTTGTTGTTTTCCTCTTTCCTTCAATGATTCTGTCTGTTAACAGCAGGTGCTCATCACTACTGCTTTATTAATTACTTAATTATTTAATTAACTTCCCTCTTGAATGGTCTTGGTCTCGGTCTTGGAGGGTCTGGTCTTGACTACACTTCTGGTTAACCTTCCTGACACATTCACTGTGTTAAAATCATTGACTCAATGAATGTGTCAGAATTAACACAACAAGTGTTGTCCCTAAACTCACACACTGATGTGTAAGAATTTAACACATTTTGATTGTTTTAACACATCCTTTCTAAGAGTGAATGAACACGGCAATCACATTTGAGAGTCTGTCAGCTTTGTGTTTTATCTTTGAATGTGTTAAGTGTGAACACACAGTGCTTATGCCTGATGAAGGATCAGCAGACCATGTTCCTGTAATGTTGCTAAAGGTTCTGAAAACAAAAAAATCAAGGACTTACAAAATATGGTGGCAGAATTAACAGTTAAGTCAAACGATGATGCGACTTCTGAAAAGAAACAGAAAAGCCAGCCAACATCAGAGTTCAATGATGAAAGTTATGAAGTAAAAGCTCTGAAGAAAGAAGTGAAAAAACTCAGACAGCAAGTGAAATTGCTGGCTGTACAACCAACACCTAAAGCAGTGAAATAAATGGCTGCAAAAGGAAATCAAGCATGTCCAGTGAAATTCACCTGGTCTTCTAAAAGTTCAGACGATTTCTTCTGCTACAGGTGTGGGGGTGACGGACACATTGGTTCAAAATGCAATGTAAATGAGAAGAAAGTGATTCAGAAACTCATTCAATCTCTGTGAAAATTTAGAGGAAAATAGAAGAATGAGGAGGCTCCTGTAGAGGAACATAACTATTCTGTGAAAAGAAGCGCAGGTCAAGTCAAACCAACCACAAGTAACCCTGAAGGATTAGTGGGACCATCTTTGGTTATCCAGTGAAGGTAAATGGAATGCCTTGTCAAGCATTGCTGGACAGTGGATCTGTAGTAACCATTATCTTTGGGGAATGGTATAACAAATACCTGACTGATACTCCGATTCAACCCATTTCTGGACTAGCGTCAAGTCCCGAAACCACCAAAGCCTGTGGGCCCAGCTCGCCCTCCCCCTCCTCCTGCGAGAGCTCTTCGGCCCCTGCCACAACGCCAGGACCCTCAACCTCCTCCGTCTGTTCTAGGTGAACCAAAAACAACCGATAACAGCTCTCAGTGATGTGTGTCGGGTCCCCGCTATGATAACAGTGACTTAATCAAATGTTTACAGAACGAGTGGGAACCCAGTGTGCCTGTAGCTTTCTCTATTTCTGTTTTATTACGTGATAGAAAGCCTAAGGCCTTCTCAAACCGTTTGGCAAACCCATTTAATCTGCTACCTATTACACGTCAAACTAAGATTACTGTAGATACAAAAACTAAGACTGTTAAGTTAGCACTTTTAAACATCCGCTCACTTAAAAATAAATCACTTCTAGTCAATGACTTAATAACCACAAACAACCTAGATTTTATTCTTCTAAATGAAACATGGCTTGAAGACAGCTGCAGTGCAACAATCCTGAATGAAACAGCCCCTCCTAACTTTACTTTTATGAGTGTCTGCAGAGCTGTTAGGAGAGGTGGAGGTGTTGCTGCTCTATTTAAAGATGCCTATCAATGCAAGCAAGTGTCATTTGGTGATTACTTGTCTTTCGAATACTTGGGTATCGTGTTAAAAGGTGCTCCTCGCATTCTACTTATAGTTATCTACAGGCCTCCAAAATACTCTCCAGCCTTTGTGGAGGACTTTACAGAACTGTTATCAGCAATTTCCTCTGAGTTTGACTGTTTTGCTATTACTGGGGACTTTAACATCCATATAGAAAATGCAGAATCCAATATGGCAAAAGAGATCATAACTGTTTTGAATACTTTTGATCTGACTCAACACGTACATGGACCTACACACAATCGTGGACACACTCTAGATTTAATTATTAGTAAGGGTCTAAACGTCTCATCCATTGTCATTAAGGATGTAGCGCTATCTGATCATTTCTGTATTTTCTTTGATTTATTGATCTCTCCGACTGTTGAAGCTAGATCTATCTCGGTCAAAAAGCGATGCTTAAATGAGAATACTAGTGCACTGTTTATGAAGGCTATATCTTTAACACCAAGCATATCTGCAGACTCTGTTGATTTTCTACTTGATTCTTTTAACTCAAAAGTACAGAATGTTATTGATAACATTGCTCCTGTGAAAGTCAGGAAGAAAAGTGGCAGACAAAAAGCACCATGGAGAAACTCAACAGCAGTGCAAAATATGAAAAGACAATGCAGAAAAGCTGAGCGCATGTGGCAAAAGACAAAACTTGAAATCCATTATAACATCTATAAAGATATTCTTCATGCTTTCAATGTGGAATTAGGCAAAGCTAGACAGACCTTCTTCTCAAATATTATAAACAAAAACTTAAACAACACCCGCACTCTTTTTGCTACTGTAGAGAGACTAACAAACCCCCCAAGTCAGATTCCCAGTGAAATGCTCTCAGACAGCAAATGCTGTGAGTTTGCTTCCTTCTTCTCTGAGAAAATTAATAATATCAGAAAGGCGATCAGCACATCCTTGAGTTGCACTGGGGTAAAACAGATCAGATCACAACATCAGAAAGCAGCTATTATGTCTGTTTTTGAAGCAATTGATGGTAAAATTTTGGAAGAAACAGTACAGCACCTTAAAACATCAACCTGTGCCCTTGACACACTTCCCACATCTTTTTTCAAAAGAGTGTTTAACTGTTTAGAAGCAGATCTCCTAGAAGTGGTAAATGCCTCACTTCTCTCTGGGACTTTTCCAAAATCCCTGAAAACTGCAGTTGTTAGGCCCCTCCTGAAAAAGAGCAATCTGGATAACACCATATTGAGCAACTACAGGCCAATCTCAAATCTTCCTTTCATTGGCAAGATCATTGAAAAAGTTGTTTTCAATCAGCTGAACAAGTTCTTAAGCTTGAATGGATACTTTGACAACTTTCAATCTGGTTTCCGACCACATCACAGCACAGAAACAGCACTCATAAAGATAATAAATGATATTCGCCTTAACACAGATACAGGTAAATTATCAGTGCTGGTTCTACTCGACCTCAGTGCTGCGTTTGACACTGTCGATCACAACATTCTTCTTGACAGGCTCGAAAACTGGGTTGGGCTTTCTGGGATGGTCCTTAAATGGTTCAGGTCATACTTAGAAGGGAGAGGTTATTATGTGAGTATCGGTGACCATAAGTCTGAGTGGACATCCATGACATGCGGAGTCCCTCAAGGTTCGATACTCGCACCCCTCCTGTTCAACCTATATATGCTGCCACTGAGCCAAATAATGAGAAAGAACCAAATTGCATATCACAGCTATGCAGATGACACCCAGATTTGCCTAGCCCTATCACCTAACGACTACAGCCCCACTGACTCCCTGTGCCAATGCATTGATGAAATTAAAAATTGGATGTGTCTAAACTTCCTTCAGTTAAACAAAGACAAAACTGAAATCATTGCGTTTGGAAACAAAGATGAAGTTCTCAAAGTGAACATGTACCTTTCTTTTTATCTATGCATTTGCTGATTGAGCACTGTGCTATGTCCGAACTGTTTGCACTTTATTTTATTTAACCGTGATCATTTTCGTCACTATAATCATGAAATGAAATTTTCTCACATGAGAAGACAAAAGAATCACATAATAATGACCTGAAATGACTTGCATAATAATGAGGCCTTTCAGTCAGGTAGGCTGTGAAAAAAACCCTCTGTGATGGTGTATATCAAACATACAGAAAAAACAGCAATACTGTGAAATATTATTACAATTTAAAATAACGGTATTATATACTTTAAAATATAGCCTAATGTATTTCTGTGATGCAAAGTGTCTGAACAATGTTATCTCTATGGCATTTCATATAGGCTTTTAGCTTAAAATCATGCACATTTGGAGAAATATTGATGGATTCTCATATGTTTATGTCAATTTTCTATACAGAGGAGTAATATTTCTTCAATATTTTTTGTCATTACTATGAGCGCTGGTGTTTTCAATTCATACTTGCAGCCGGAGGGCGCTCTGTGCACCTTTAGTCCACAAATGCCTGAGTACTAAAGAAGAATAGGCAATCCAGGAACTAACCGAACTAACAGAGGGCAGAGATCGCTAACTATGGCTATTCAAAACACTTTTCAAGACAATAAATACACGATTGAGACGATGTATGCATGTATTGACTGAATTTGCGTCTGAATAGCGCTGGCTCCATGGGCATGGCCGCATTAGCAGATAATGAGCCGAATCACGGACTTCTGACATGGCTCTCTTTTCATACAGATTACAAAAACACAGAAGGTTCGTTTTTGATTTGACTTACACGATTTAAAACCTGACATTTCAACGTTTTTCAGACATAAGTATAATTTTTTGTAATTAGTATTCACTAAGTTACAGTTCACTTTCTGAGAACTATCAGATTGGACTTCGTTCAGAGGGAGACGAGAGATCACGCTTCATGTTAGTTTTCTTTATTTTTCAAAAAGCACAACTTTTTGTTTTTACTCTGAGTGTACACAAATAATAGAAGACATTCTATAGTTTCAATTGATATATTACTTATGTCTCTATGACAAAAAAATGACGGAGTATTTTAAGTCTGTTTTGCTGCAATGTGAAAAAAATCCTGCACAATGCGCCGGCGCGTTACTAGACTCCAGAGAGGTAATGTCTTATTATGCCGCTTTCATCGTCTTCAGAATCAGTGAGCGCTTGTTCATAAGCATCCGGCTTGTCGAAGAAGTACTTCAAAACATTTTCAGTGTAACAGCCACGGTTCTTCATTGAATTTTGATATCAGCTAGAGCCGTCCAGAGTGCTGCATAATAAGTAGCCACGCTTCCCTTGGAGGGCGGGGGCAATAACAAAAGAAAGAAAAGCTGGCGTATCCAGTATGGAAATGCACACAGACAATGACAGTGCTGCCGACTTGTGTCCCTGGTTTCCGTGATGGGTCACATATGCCAAAACAGTGTCTGAGGAACCAGAGAGGTTTGAGGGTTATTGTGGAGAAGCATAAACAGTGTTAGAAGAATCAGAGGGGTTTGTGGGTAATTGTGGAGTTGCATAAACAGTGTTAGAAGAATCAGAGGGGGTTGTGGGTTATTGTGGAGTAGCATAAACAGTGTTAGAAGAATCAGAGGGGTTTGTGGGTTATTGTGGAGAAGCATAAACAGTGTTAGAAGAATCAGAGGGGTTTGTGGGTAATTGTGGAGTAGCATAAACAGTGTTAGAAGAATCAGAGGGGTTTGTGGGTAATTGTGGAGTAGCATAAACAGTGTTAGAAGAATCAGAGGGGTTTGTGGGTAATTGTGGAGTAGCATAAACAGTGTTAGAAGAATCAGAGGGGTTTGTGGGTAATTGTGGAGTAGCATAAACAGTGTTAGAAGAATCAGAGGGGTTTGTGGGTAATTGTGGAGTAGCATAAACAGTGTTAGAAGAATTAGAGGGGTTTGTGGGTAATTGTGGAGTAGCATAAACAGTATTAGAAGAATCAGAGGGGGTTGTGGATAATTGTCTGTGGATGTTCCTAATCTCCTCATCACAATCAGTATGAGAAACCTGAAGAGAGAAAGAGCTTTTATAATCTCAATAATAATTTAAATATTTAAAAATACTTAAAAATGAACATGGTTTTTCAGTCACAGTAATTGTACAAACCGCTTCATTGCTTCCTGGTGTTGTGTGAGATATTTTGGATGAGGAATCAGCAGCTGTCAAAGACAAGCAAGACAATTAAATTTCATACCTGCGTTCATCATGTCATATTTCAATAATTATTTTTTTTTTCTGGGTAAATGTTTTGACATCCTCACATTTTTTTCCCCTCATTTCTCAAAATAACCAAAACATGGTAATATGATTATTTACCAGTTTAATCAACATGGAAAAATATATGGAGTCCATTTAAAGAAAGTACAAATAGAAGGAGTTTTACTGTTCGACTGACGCCTCCTGCAGACAGTCCAGATCACGATCACGAGTCCAATGATGATCAGCAGCAGAACCACAGACACACTGACCACCAGAGAAGAGCCTGAAAACACCAGAGACTCACAATCTGAACCACACAAATGAGTGTGTTTGGGTTTCAGAGAGAGTTTGTACCTGTTACAGGAAACACAGATGAGATCGCTGGAGATTCAACTGATGAGAATGATGAGGATGATGATGATGGTGTTGATGTTTGCTCTGAAACACAGTAAAGCCAGTGTCAATAATCACTGACAGATACTTCACTTCCCTTTTCTCAAAGACGCTGATGTTTTTCACACATTTCTGAACCATCTGACATGTTTCACACACACAAACATCAAACTGTTGACTGTATTTGAGACTCTCAGGAGGTTTCTCTTAAAGTGTTACAGATGCTGGTTTATTTCATCATTTCTCACCTGTAACATCGACCAGGACTCGTGTGATGAAGCTCTTGTGTCCTTGATCAGACTGAACTCCACACCAGTATTCTGAATGTTGTTCAGTCACTTGACTGATGCTTCCCATCAGGAGCTGCTCTTCTCTGTCATCATACAGCTGGATCTTTCCCTCAGGACTCCATCTTCTGCTCTCCTTCACAGACGTCTCTTCAGCACAGAGATCAGCTCCAGATCTCCAGCAGAGAAACTTCACATCACTAATGTGGGATTGTGGGTATTTGCAGCTGATGTTCAGATCCTCCTGCAGCAGCTGATAGACTGATGCTCTTCACACAACAATCATCTGTTTCAGATCCAAATCAAGTGCAGCAATGTTACAATGACCAGATATATTCATGGATTCTGTCAAATAATACAGAAATGAATGAAAGCGTCTCACCGTCTCTGATGATCAGATTAAACCCAGAGAAGAAACTGTATTCTTCAGAAACTTTGACTCTAATATAATATTTTCCAGAGTCGTTCTCATTCAGATCTCTGATAAACACACGTAAGAGACCTGCAGATCTGTCATCCTGAATGGAGAATCATCTGTCCTGTTTCCATTCTGCTGCTCTGCTAGTGTTTGTTACAGTCAAACATTGACCTCCAGTTTTACAGAAATATTTCACATGGTTTTTGTGTTTCATCTCATATTTGTAGTTAATAATGACGTTTCCTCCTGAATATCCTCTCACACTCTTGATTGGTTGATCTATTGAACACAAAAGTAAAAACACAAGCATTAGTCAATTGTTACGTTAGCTGGTATACTAAGCACACGACGAGGAGATAGAGTCAGAATAAGTCTTTACTAGGAAGGAAACAGGAATCCATAGGAACATACACCAACATAGTACGAACGATACCGGACAACACAAGACTAGAAACACAGGGTTTATATACACAGGATAACAAGGAGGGTGATTAGGAACAGCTGGGTGTGATGATGGTGGTGATCAGTTGCCATGGTGACTAACTGGTGGCGGGAAATGGAACAACAACAAGTCTAACAATGAGTCCAGAACAGAGTGCACATGTAACATATCGCCCCCTCCCGGAAAGGTGCGTCCTCGCGCCGTGGAGAGGGGAAGAAGACAAAGAGATGGAGAAGATAATGTAGGAGGCGGTTCGGGAGGCGGACGGATATCCGGGAGGAGGCGAAGAGCAGGAGTCCAGGGAGGTGTAGGTGATGGTGACCAGGGAGATGCAGGTGATGATGACCAGGGAGGTGCAGGTGGTGGTGAAGTCCAGAGGGGAGCCTTGAACAGAGGAAATAGCGAAACCATCCAGTACACAGCCAAGACTGCGCCCCATGGCGGCGTCGCTGACGGGAGGAGCCATGGTGGTGTATTTCCATACGTCACCATGGGGACGATCGGCAGAGGCGATGACATGAGCGTAGGAGCCCACCATGCAGCCAGAACGCCAAAGACTTGAAACGACCCCGATGACCTTGGCGACCACGACGGAGCCACAGCGACAACCCCCCGAGGTGGAAGCGGGTATCCAGAGGGCAGAGGTGGAGCTGGAGCGACCGAGGGCGGAGGTGGAGCCTGAGGGAGGGTGGAGCTAGCCATCGCAGAAGGGGCGCAGGAGGGCCAGAGAGTAGCAACTGGCCCGTAAGTCCGTTGCAGAGGTGTGGCGATGTCCGACCCAGGCGGAGCCGACGTGCCGAGGGAACCAAGCGAGGCTGAATGCCCGATGGTACTTGCTGACGATGAGGGAGGAAGGAGCGTGGGTGTAGGAGCCTGGTCGACGGGTCGAGGGGGAGTGAAGAGCTCTGAGGTTGGAGGCGGAGCCCCAGGCTCCTCACGTCCAGGAGGAGGTGGCTCCCAGCAGTCCTGAGGTGGAACCCTACCACTGAGAGGAGATGGTGAAACTGAGGGGCTGATGGGAGACAGTGACAACTGGATAGCAGGCGTGGCTGGTGACAGAGGAGGGGTTTGGAGCATGCTAAACAGTTCTTCAGAATATGAAAGAGTCCCAAAAAAATGTTGAAGAGGTGGTGTGAGAGGGAGGCTGGGAGGGGCCAGAGACTGTAGTACAACAGGTTGCATATTCACCTTTTCTAAATCAGAAAAAATGTCTCCAGTGTTGGCCAAAAACTCACTCTCAGTGGCAGGGGGTTGGGTGGGGCTCACTTCTCTACCCTCGTAATCCACTAAGATTCCCTCGGCGATGGATGGTACAGCCGGCTCGCACACCTGGTCAGTCCCGCGTTGCTCAGGCTCCATGGCGATGTCCCGCTCGGTCGCTCTCGTAGGCGCTGGCTCAAACGTCGCGGCGAAGTCCTCTTCGCGGTCTGCGGTGGGCTCATGCTGCCGATCCTCGCAGTCAGGGTGTTGATGGCTGTGCACTGGAGAAGGAGTGGGACTGGCGTCATCGGAGACATCCACGGTCATCGAAGATCCACATGATGCCGCACCCACTCCACATAATCACGGAAGCTCCCTCGAGGTCCTTCCGCAGACAGGCATACAGGAAGCCGGCATACAGGAAGTTGCAAAGGCTGCTGTCCGGGAAATGTGTAGATGGAGCTAGAAACAAAAAATTGTCCAAATGTGCCTCGAGGGAGCGGTCCTTCTGCTAAAGGCATACTAACAGAAATGCGGGTGTGTACATGGTGAGGGGAACCTAGAGTGAAACACGAAAAACACTGGGACGGAAAACAACAAACACGCGCCGCAAACTGTATAGCTGTTTTGGTCCGGTATTCTGTTACAGTAGCTGGTATACTAAGCACACGACAAGGAGATAGAGTCAGAATAAGTCTTTTTTTTTTTAGGAAGGAAACAGGAATCCATAGGAACATACACCAACATAGTACGACAACACAAGACTAGAAACACAGGGTTTATATACACAGGATAACAAGGAGGGTGATTAGGAACAGCTGGGTGTGATGATGGTGGAGATCAATTGCCATGGTGACTAACTGGTGGCGGGAAATGGAACAACAACAAGTCCAACAATGAGTCCAGAACAGAGTGCACATGTAACATCAATGAGATTTGGACACACACTTTTATTTATTTATTTATTTATTTTTTTAACAACATATTCTGATTCACGACCTAGGAAGCTAGGGAGCTGATTGAGATGAACCCGTGAGAAAGAGTGTGAATGTGACAGATAGAAGTTGATAAAGTTAGAAGTTGATAAAAAAAAAAAAAGAAGACAAAAAAACCTTACCAACCACATTAATCTGCATATCAAGTTTAAGATCACTGTGCAATATAAAGCTCAGATTCACACACAGGTTTGTTTTAGTCTTAGTGAGGACATTCCATAGGCGTAATGGTTTTTATACTGTACAAACTGTACATTCTCTCACCCTACACTAACCCTAAACCTACCCATCACAGAGAACTGTCTGCATTTGTACATTTTTACATTTGTACAGCTTAGATCATTTATCATTTTGTTTTCATTGAACACATATCTGATCACTTTACTGTTGGCATTGTTTGAGATATTTTATGAGTATTAAAAAAGGAGGTTATTGATGGCATCTGTTTTGAGTTTCACATGTGAACGGCAGTAATTACAGTCAGTGTTGAGTATCGTGATGTTGTGGAGATCATCATGGGTTTGAGGCTCTCAGTTACTCACCTCTTATAACCTTCAGATTCACTTCAGTGCAGAAATCATATCCAGCTCTATCAGTTGCACACCAGTACGTCCCAGAATCCAGTTCAGTCAGATCTCTGATGGTCACAGTGAACACTTCTGATCTTGTGTCGTCATACAGAGAGAATCTTCCAGAATGAACCCATTTATATTTCTCATCAGTCCTGATTCGGTCTGTGCAGACTGACCACTGTCCTTTACAAAAATACTTTATATTTGCTGTATATCCTTCATCATATTTGCATGTGATCGTGACTCCTCCTCCTGAATATCCCGTCACACTGATGGAGCTCACGACTCCTACAACAAACCAGCACTTAATACAACACTAACATACTGAAGTGAGAGTTATTTTAAAGAGATTCATTGACTTCACCAAATTAATTATAGATACAGAGTTCTGGTCATCATTTGATCACAGCTGTAGTTCTTCTGTGATGATTGTTGATGTGATTCAGATTCTTACCAGGAATCATCAGCAGAGTGAAAGTCAAGATGATCTTCATTCTTCTCTCTTATTAAATGATCTTCTCTGTTGTCAGTAGATTCAGTTCTTCTGAAGCTCTCGATGTGTTTAACATGAAGTGCTGAATGTGACGGAGACGCCCCACTTCCTCTGAGAGAGAGAGAGAAATTAATAAAGAAGGAAGTGAAAGTAATGACCTGTCCAAATACCCACACTTGCGGTCTTGGCCCCTTAAGAGCTCGTGCACGTGACAGGATGTAAGTTTGCAAGTCTGTCGCTTGTCTTAAAAATGCCAAACTGCAGTGCCCTTAATGCACACTAAACCCACACTATCTTGAATACCAATTCTGAGGATAAGCGTATCCCATCATGCATTATGTGCAGGAGCTCACATGCCCCAAAACTGCGAGATGTCGAGAAAAACATTCCACTGTAAGTTAAATTAATTACATATTACATATAATTTGGTAGAAAATCATAAAGTGTTGCACATTTTATTGGTGCAAATATGGGTATGGGGTGTGTGTTTTTTGCACAACATTTGCAACTGCTTTTTAGAAGCGCCACAATCTTAAAATTGTGTCTTCTGTATATATATTTTTTTTTTTTTTTTTTTTTTTTTTTTTTTGCAAGACTATAAGCGTGTCCCATCAGGTTATCAAAAGCTCTACACACACTTGCAGTCTTCACACCTACTTGAACACTTGAACCAAATACAGGAAATACGTCATGTTAGTAGACAAGTGCAAAGACCGCAAGTGTGGGTATTTGGACAGGGCATCTGACACCTGACAGAGACATCTGATGGACACAAACGCAAACAGCAGCGGTTCACATGATCACCTTATAAATGTTTCTGATTGATTGATATGGTAAATATTTTTAACATCTTATCATGGTACAGATTTAACTTTTGATAATCGTCCAAACATGCTGAAATGGAGACAAATCATGCTTAATTCACATTCATAAACCTCAGCATCTGTTGAGTTTTCCAGCGTATCTTTGTTTGAATGACTCTTTTACTGCTTCAGTGAATCTGGTCTCCACAGGGACACACATGAAACACACCAGATTAAACCTGCTGGAAACCACAAACCACGAAAGAGAGACACAAAACTGAACCTGAAGTGAGTGTGAAAGTCTCGAGGACTGAGAGTCAAGTGGCTCCATCTAGTGTTCAGATGGTGTAGGATCTGCAGCACGTGACAGATTCACAACACCAACACATTCAAAGTTCAGATGAGCTCCTGTTCTCAAAGACATCAGATTACACTTCAGCAAAACCTTATGGTGAATAACTGATCACTTTACTGAACACTTTATTGTTCTAATAAACAATTATCTTTACTTATACACAAATACATACTTTTTTTAAGTATCTTGAGCAAAGTCATGTTGAGCAAATAAACTGAAAATGGATGATGACTAACATGTGTTTGATGTAATCACTAGATCATAACTGTGTATAATGACTCTAATCAAGATCATTATTAAAGGTGAACAACACCAGTTCCAGCTCTACAAACATCTCTAATGGTTTACCAGTTCACCAAACTTTAATAGATGAGCCGTTTTTTACCTGGTGCAGAGAGAGATTGAGAAATGAATAATCCATTTTATTAGAAGAGAGTAGGAGTGTTTAAAAGGTGTTTTACACAGAACTCCAGTCTTGATGTTTATTGAATAATATATCTGCACTACTGCTTTATATGGCATATATTTGATTAGAAAGATGTTTCATGTTCTGTTGGTGATTTATAAAAAATATATAAAATATATAAAAAAGGTAGATATGATATTTTATTTTTACTTGGAACATCAGTCCGTGGACAGTCTTTTATTCATCATTGATCAGTGAATATATCGGACCCTCATTGGTTGAGATGTTTTGTGGATGTGTTGCTGTCACGTAGATCAGTTCTGTCCTGCTGTCCTGTGTTGGGTCAGGTGAATTTATATTGGCTGTATCTGTCACCTGATTGGTCGAGTGGGTGTGACCGGGGTTTGAATCAGGCTGCTGATTGGTTACTGTGACGTAAACAGTAGAAACTCGTTTATAGTTGCTGAGATGTGATGCAGGCGTCTGATTGGATGAATATGTTACCACGGCGATATCACTGTTTGGAATCTCTTCGTACATGTGGTCAGTCTGAAAAACAATAATTTACTAGTTTAGATAGATAATACTCTCTATTGATCAATAAACAATCTTCAACAGGTAAAGATTTGATGCAGGCGTCTGATTGGGTGAAGATGCAGGCATTTGATTGGATGAGGATGTTACCATGGCGACATCACTATTGGGAATCTCTTCATACATGCGGTCAGTCTGAAAAACAACACATACATCAATAATTTACTAGTATATATAGATAATACTCTCAGTTCATTAATAAACAATAATTTCACATGTATTTCTGATCTACAGGTAAAGATTTGAACACCCACCTCTGTATTGTGCTGCACATTTTGCTGAACTAAAGCTGAATGGAGCATAAAAAGATATTTAAAAAGATAAATCAGTTCAAACACTAAAAACAGGAGTTTAAAATCACAAATAAAGCATTACCTGTCCCACATTTCCTTTTCCTCTTTTTCAGGATGAGGATTGTTCCAGAACACAGAGTCAGAACCAGCAGAACCGAACCCAGACCGCCAGCAACAGAAGCCAGGTCTGAACGCATCGCTAAACACATGATATTGTAACATTACAAATATCTATAGTTGTATTCTTGTGTAACGGAAGTGAAACCACAGTGGTAAACCTGAATTCCTCAAAAGGAAACAAGGTTGATGCCAAAATAAGTTAACCACCTGAGAGCTGACATGTTATCATAGTTGCATTATGGGTAGTGTAGTTTGTGCTTACTAGTGGTTGACTGAAGGACTTCATCTGTAGTATTTCCTGCTCTTGTTCTTGTTTCAGTTTCAGTTTGAAGAGTCACTGACCAGAGAAACACCAGTGACGTGTGAATGAGCCGCTCATGTGATAATATAACAACAAATAATAATAATAAACCCTGACAGCAGGCAAAAACACACATAACATTGTTTGATCCTGTGCTGTTGCTGCATATGAACACAGGTTGTGTTTTCTGTTCATAACATGATTACTGATAATCACATGACATTAGTGCTCATTTAGAATTAGATGCTTTATTATCTGAACTGACAGTGTCAAATGTTTGGTTGTTTTACATTAAAATCAAGCACAGAGGAACATCTATCTGTTAACACATGGGATAAAGATGTGTTTTGGTTGATCGGATCACAAGTAGACGAGGAAGGCACATTCCCATTTCCACCTGGTGTTTTAATCTGCCTCTTTTGTACACTTTCAACCACTGATTTCCAGTCTAAGCAGGTAAATGTATGTTTTTTTTGTAGATCTTTCGATGTAATGGACAAAATTGGCAGAAAAACATATGGAGAGCAGCAGCTTTTGTCAAACACATTCGACCACATGAGCGTCTATAATGTGAAAACGAAAATGCTCCTTAATACCAGGTGGAAACAGGGTGTTAATCTCTTACTATGGAATCCACTGCCAGTTTGATTCTTTTTACATGATGTCAAATGAGGGAAGTTGGAGATTAAATTTACAGAATTCTGAGGAAAACACAAACTGTGCAGCGGGAACTAGCTGGAAACTCATAATTAACTGCATCATGACCATGAATGCAGCATTGGATTTGTGTATAGAAGCTTTTATGTCTCTGTATTCAATATAATCAGTTACTATAAATTCTGTGATTGAAGTTATGATTCTAAAGAAGTTCTGTATATAAACACAGTAACATCACATTAGCAATATTTTTTACCTCAGCAGGTGTGTGTGAGTACAGGTACCTGTGCCGGTGTGTTCAGTGCTGGTGTTTGTATACGGACAGATGGAGGATGTTGAGATCTGGACAGGATTTGACCTCTGTGGAGCTGAGAAACAAGGTCACATCATACAAATTACATAAATATATTAATAACACAATCATTAACTTTAGCATGAAGCACAAACATGAATGATGAAGCACATTGTTGTTCAGTATTGAATATCAGGCACCTGTGATCACAATAAGATTGACTTCTTTGTAGTGTTCATATCCAGCTCCACAGCCGTACAGTCCAGCATCTTCCATCTTCAGGTCACTGATGGTCACTGTAAATGATCTGGTCTGACGATCATCCTGCAGTGAGAATCTGCCCTTAGACTTTCCTCCATCAGATTGTAGTATAATGACACTCTCTCCGTAAGGTCCTTTGAAGAAGTATTTGGTAGAGTCTTCATATCCTCTTGGATAAGGACACTTAATAATCACTGATTCTCCCTCCATTCCTCTCACTGTAATGCCCACAGACAGTGAACTGATCACTGCACACACACACACACACACACACACACACACACACACTGCTTTACTCATGTACACTGATAATAAGCCATAATAACAGATAATAAAGACTTGTATTAGAGATCTTGAGCTCTTACCCGTCAGCAGAAACACACAAACTGTCAGCGGAAACTTCATTTCATCATCAGTTCAGTTCAGAAAATCAGTCTGAAACTCTCAGCAGTTCCTCAAACTACTTTCTGAAACTCAAATAACAATAATACTGCTCTCATCTATCAGTGGAGAATAAAATAATACATTTGTTTCTCGTCTCACGTGTTGAGAGTCAAACTCTACTGTTCACTGACTGTGTGTCTGTGTTTCTCTGTGGTGTTAGGTGTGAAACGCCTCTCAGATTTGACCAGGAAATACGCAGTGAATTCATCAACCACAAACTGTTTCCTGTCCTCTCTGTTTCTGTTCTGTCTTTTTATACTATAAAATTACATCTTTTCATATTTCAAAACATGTTAATTACATGTTAAGCATCATCCACTTATGGAAAAAAGTCAAATATTTTAAAGAATCAATCCTTGCCAAACTCTGATTGAAAAACTCAAATGTAAAAGCATTGAGGTGAATAAGAAAAGCTTGTCAGGGTTATTTTCTGTGCTAATCTTCAGCATGAGAAAAACTGTCATTTACAGAATATATAAATAATCCAGAAAATTGCTTGAACATTAAGATCACTCTTTCTCCATCATATGAGCTCTGACAGAAGTGTTGCATTGTGGGAAATGAGGTTTGTGTGTTCAGCTGAAGCATCAAAGCTCTTCCTGTGGTTGTAGTTTCACTTCCTATTTGGCAAGTGTGTGTCAAAGACATCTCATGTTTAACAGAAGCAAAAGGCTTTCTAGTATTATGTTGATAAAGCTATCCATTAGCATTAGCATTAGCATCTCAATGGATGGATTTATATGTTCCTTTCAATGATTTATCAGAATATGCAGCTACTTTTGAACGGTCATGAATGGAAAAAGATGCTCTCTGGCAGCAGATTATTGTAGTTTCAACATCAACCAGCAGGAGTGAACAGAAGAAACTAACCTGAACTGAACATCCATATGTAGCCAGTGAGGGGGCTTCTAGTAGAGGATTTTAAGCAGGCTCCTGAAACGAGGCCTGGAGACGGGATCTGATATTTACTGTAGCACTTCTGTGCTTGTTAGACAGACATTGTCTGGTCAGCAGGTAGGCTAAGTAAATATCGACTGTTTTGTTTAAAATTCACAAAGTCTTGTTTTACTTTATTAAAGTATTATGTTTTTACTGCAGACACCGTTCTTATTTGATCTCAGAAATTAGTCTGGGGTTCATGGCTGTGTTGCAGGTAATTGTAGAGGTTTTATATAGTGTTTGTAAGAGTCTTGATCTTATTATTTTAATGGGATTTAAGTAAAAATAAGTATTGTAGTTATTTTTGAGTATTGTTAATTGTGTGGGTTTTTATTTATTTTTTTATTTCCTTAGTTAGCCAGTCCCTGCATGTGAGTTTATGGTTGTTGTTGTGAACTGGACTGGCTAATGGTGTGTTTTCTGTTTGTTTATCACTTCAGCCTCGTGTTGCCAGCCAATATTTATGCTCTTTATACTATTTTGATGCTTTAAAACACATGAACTGTTCATTTGCATGAGGCTTATGTTTGCGGTGGAATTAATTCTTGGTTTGGAATATGTTTTTATTGAGCGTGAGGGACTTTCTGTGTAATGATTTTGGGGGTATTTATGTAATTTACTTTTCTCTTTTTTATTTCGAATTGTTCTGTGTGACGAAGCTGGGATTTCATTGCGGTTTATAGAGGGTTGGGTTGTTATTAATATATTTTGAGAGGGAATGAACTTTTGATATATGATATATTTTCTTTGATTAAGTTCATTTTGTCATATTGGTTTATTTATTTGTATTAATAAATAATCTCTTTTTGAGATATGAGTTCCTTTTTTTCTGAGTACATTATAGTTTGCTTTTTTGGTCACTTTTGCTTGAAGGAAGAGTTACATGGTTTCACATGGACACATTAATAACTACAGACATACAAAATAATGAAATAAGATTCCACTTGCAATCCAGAATAACTAGATTTAATTTGTCCATTAAACCGCAGAATGAAAGTATATAATGAGAATACATTTGTATGATCCATATTTGTGTACGTCAGCTGTAAACACAACAGAATCAATATAAAACTGTCACATTAATCATAACTACAATAAAAAAACACACAAAAGACCAAATAATCAAGTATATTATATTATATTATATTATATTATATTATATTATATTATAGTATATTATATTATATTATATTAGTTGAAATGAACTGTGTCATATGACAATAGTTTAGGAAACACAGCTGTAAACAACAGTTGTAATTGTGTCTCTGTCCTCTGGATCACAGTGACGTCCAGCGTCTTTGATCTACAGTCACAGGAAATATTATTAAGTTAGTTAACAGAGAAAATTATTCAATTAAAGAGAATCTATTTATAGTTATAACACATAAATATAATCAAGATTTAGGGTGCCAAAGTTCAGTGTCATTACAGTGTTGAGCAAGAAATAAAATCTGATTGTTTCAGTGAATCTGCTAACACAATTACTGCTGTAAAACACCTCAAGTTCAATAAATAACCATAATCTAATCACCTTTTCATAAAACTCTGGATTAAACTCTTCGATGGACAACAGCAGACCTGTGAAATAGATCAATGTTAGTCTTTCTTAGATACTACTTTAAGGGCCAGATTTACTGGCATTAGCATTAGAGCTCAATCCCATAAAAACACAGATGGGAGTGGAAAGTTCTCTACTGACGACACTCACATGAACACTAATGACCAACACAATCTACCAAGAGCGGTGCAAATTAGCGTCTGGTTTAAGACAGGCTTTTTTGGGAGTTAAAAAATGCTGCAAATACCTGTAAAATGACTAGATTAAACCTTAGTAAACTGTGTTAAATACTCCCATTAATTTCACAAGAGTTTCTCATAAATAAAAGACCAAACTCTGTGACAAACGTTATTGTCTTTCTCTTCTACACTGAATGAAAAACATGCAGCATCAGCAATTAAAATGAACACTTCCTTCCTCTTTGTCTAACCATGTGCAACTCTACACATCTTCTGAGAGCACTTTTGGCATTGTTACGTCAGTCATTTTGCGTCTGAAAGGGAAATTGCAAAAATAACCCTGTCCACGCCTTTCAGCACTGATTTTTCACTGTGTCTTTAGTAAATCCTGCAGCAGTTTTTAATGTCGAAAGAGGGTTTGGCATGGTGCAAGCTGTTAGTAAATCTGACCCTAAAACTTTATAATTTCCTCCAGTGATCATACATACTTTTGTTGATGATGATGAAACATCGGATAAAAGGACTGTTTAGTGTAAAATATTACCTTTCTTCTTCATTTTATTTCGTACAGCCACTATAATCAGTGAAACTGCTATCAGGAGAAAAACCAAAGCCTCCACAGTGACGATAATCACAACTGAACCTGAAAAACACAAGAGGAAAAAAAGAGGGATATGAGAAGTCATGTTGCCATGACAACTATCCATCACTTCCTGTTCTGATGGACAGTGTGATGTAAAGTTCAGTTCATGTGAGAGAAATATAGTGCAGAGAGATGTGTGTCAGGTGAAGATGTGCATATTAAAAGACACTGAGAGATGAAGGTCAGATGAACCTGTTGAAGAGCTGATCTGATGGTCTGTGATCGTGATGCTGCTGGATTGTGGGTTTGTGTCTGATGTTCTCAGATAGGGCGGCGTGTTTGAAAATGAGCTGATAGTTTGATCTGAAGGGGAATAAAGACTGAGCTGTTATACTGACACATTAATGCACATAATCATGGGTTTATGTGAAGAGAAACTTGAGCTGGAAGATTAATATTGAATATCAGGCACCTGGATAGAAGGTGGAGGTAAAGATCTGGACAGGAGCTGTTTTCTGTGGAGCTGAGAAACAAGAGAAACAAATACATCAATAAAATAATCATTAGCATGATGAAAGAAGATTGTTGTTTAATAATGAACATCAGGCACCTTTATTCACATTTAGCTGGATTACTTTATATTCTCCCCATCCAGCTCCACAGCCGTATATTCCAGCATCTTCCATCTTCAGGTCACTGATGGTCACTGTAAATGATCTGGTCTGACGATCATCTCGTAATGAGAATCTGGGTGACGTCTTGTTTCCATCAGATCGTAGTATAATGACACTGTCTCTGTGAACTCCTTTGTAGAAGTATTTGTAAGAGTTTTCATATCCTCTTGGATAAGGACACTTAATCCTCACTGGTTCTCCCTCCGTTCCTCTCACTATAATGTCCACAGACAGTGACCTGATCACTGCACACACACACACACACACACACACACACACACACACACACACACACACACACAGATAAAATAAGCCATAATAACAGATAATAAACACTTGTGTTAGAGATCTTGAGCTCTTACCCGTCAGCAGAAACACACAAACTGTCAGTGGAAACTTCATTTCTTCATCAGTTCAGTTCAGAAAATCAGTCTGAAACTCTCAGCAGTTCCTCAAACGACTTTCTGAAACTCAAATAACAATAATACTGCGCTCATCTATCAGTGGAGAATAAAATAATACATTTATTTCTCGTCTCACGTGTTGAGAGTCAAACTGTTCACTGACTGTGTGTCTGTGTTTCTATGTGGTGTTTGGTGTGAAACGCCTCTCAGGTTTGACCAGGAAATATAGCTGTGAATTCATGAACCACAAACTGTTTCCTGTCCTCTCTGTTTCCATCTGTCTTTAACATGTTTGAATGATTTCTGATTCCCTTTTGCTCTTTTTCTACAACTAAATTACATTTTGTAATTTACATTTCAACAGGTTAATTACAAGCATAATTAACCACTTATGGAAAAATGTTAATAGAATATACAGCTGCTTTTGAATAGTCATCAATGGAGAAAGACGCTTTACGACAACAGATGCAGTTATGACATTCACCAGCAGGGGTGAACAGATGAAACTAACCTGAACTGAACATCCATATGTAGCCAGTGAGGGGGCTTCTAGTAGAGGATTTTAAGCAGGCTCCTGAAACGAGGCCTGGAGACGGGATCTGATATTTACTGTAGCACTTCTGTGCTTGTTAGACAGACATTGTCTGGTCAGCAGGTAGGCTAAGTAAATATCGACTGTTTTGTTTCAAATTCACAAAGTCTTGTTTTACTTTATTAAAGTATTATGTTTTTACTGCAGACACCGTTCTTATTTGATCTCAGAAATTAGTCTGGGGTTCATGGCTGTGTTGCAGGTAATTGTAGAGGTTTTATATAGTGTTTGTAAGAGTCTTGATCTTATTATTTTAATGGGATTTAAGTAAAAATAAGTATTGTAGTTATTTTTGAGTATTGTTAATTGTGTGGGTTTTTATTTATTTTTTTATTTCCTTAGTTAGCCAGTCCCTGCATGTGAGTTTATGGTTGTTGTTGTGAACTGGACTGGCTAATGGTGTGTTTTCTGTTTGTTTATCACTTCAGCCTCGTGTTGCCAGCCAATATTTATGCTCTTTATACTATTTTGATGCTTTAAAACACATGAACTGTTCATTTGCATGAGGCTTATGTTTGCGGTGGAATTAATTCTTGGTTTGGAATATGTTTTTATTGAGCGTGAGGGACTTTCTGTGTAATGATTTTGGGGGTATTTATGTAATTTACTTTTCTCTTTTTTATTTCGAATTGTTCTGTGTGACGAAGCTGGGATTTCATTGCGGTTTATAGAGGGTTGGGTTGTTATTAATATATTTTGAGAGGGAATGAACTTTTGATATATGATATATTTTCTAACCTGACAAACCTTGAACCTCTGAATTTAACATCTGACCAGGACATGCCATGTACAGATAAACAGCAAAAACTAAATATATAAAATAATTAAAAATGTACACTTGTGTTACAAAATAATTTATTTGATTAGCCCATGAAGCTGTAGAGTGAGCAATGTAAGTACCTGATGAAACATTCAGACTGGTCAAATAATATATTTCTATGTGAACATCAGCTGTAAACACATCAGGATCATGTTAAACCGCAGCAGTAATGATAGTCACAATAAAACCACAAACAGATCTTTCTGAACTCTCTTTAGAAGACAAAACATGCTTATGACTCATTTTTAGCACTATAATGTATGCTAATATATTATTTTATAATACATTGCATTTTATATTAATTGAAATGAACCCATTTGTGCTGCTGATGAAGCAGTATTTGAGTCTCATATGAAATACAGTTGTTTCTGTGTCTCTGTCCTCTGGATTACAGTGACGTTCAGTGTCTTTGATCTACAGTCACAGAAACAAGAGATAGTTAATAGAGAAAATAACTCAATCAAAGAGAATCTATTTACAATTTTTACACATGAATATGATCATTCAAACATGAGCTGCTGGAGATTCATTGTCAAAGTACTGAAGATCACTGTCAGTATTGTTCCAGTGCAAGAAATAAAATCAGTGTTTCAGAGAATCTGCTAGTCAAAAACTACTGTAAACATTGAGTGAAATAAATAACATAATCATCATCAATTTCTGTTGACTGTTCATAAAACACACTTTGATATACAGCAGACCTGTGAAATAGGATAGTCTTTCGTAGACACTTTTTTTTTTAAAACAATTTATAATTATTTAAAGTGGTCATATAATTTATTTCAGTGCTCATGCATGTCATCCTAAACCCAACCCAGCATTAAGTGTAAAATATTTCCTTTATTCTTCATTTTCTTTTACACAGCCACTATAATCAGTGGAACTGCCATCAGGAGTAAAACCAAAGCTTGTAAATAACAGTTGACATAAAGTCAGTCATGCAACATTGTTCCTCTCGTGTGGAACATTAAACTCATGACAGTCACCTCAAATATGTAAAAATCCATCCAGTGATTTTAACACACTTGGTAAAAAGATGTATGGGGTCAGACAGTAGACAGGAGAGCACATGGCTTGTCTTGTGCTCTCCTGTCTGACCCCACCCCTCTATTTACCTGATTATTGGTTCAGTTTCCCTGGTGTCCTCCCTCGTCACCTGCCTTGTTTGTCACATCAAACATGAAATCACACACAAGCACATGACCAGCGATGACCAGTAAGAATATGGGAGTGTCACAAAACCAATAAACACACTTGACCGAGGTGACAGAACCCTGCACTGCCTGAACAAAAATAATTAAAAAAAACTTGAGCATATAAAACATTTCAGTCCTTTCCACACTGACCTCTGATGGACAACACATGAAATTGAATCAAAACAACGTATTACACTTCCGTACATCTTTATTAAATCAGTGAGGTTACAGCAACAAAATATGATGGCAAAGTGATGCAGAGTCTAACTTTAACCTGCTGAAGACTTTATAATGACTGAAATAACAAATGAAGTGCATGTATTTTTGTAGTTGAAACATTTAAATTGAAGAAATGTCATGATATTACAGGTGTGTGCTGTCTTTAATGTCACAGTTCAGGAAAGCCATTAGTGGAGGTTTGAGACTACAGCCAATTAGTAGCATCATGATGTCATTGTCCTGATATTACAATATAATTACTGAGTTTAGGAAAGAGAGAGAAAAAACAAAACAAAAAAACATTTACATTCATATATTTCTTAAACTGTACTATTTTGCAAATTATATAGTACTACATTCATATGCAACAAAATAATGCTGGATTCAAATTACACAATATCAGCCTGATTTTAGCATGATCTATTTGATGTAGAGTGTTGTGGGTGTTTCATAAGTGTCGGGACACAAGAATCAATCATTTTATGTTGTATAGTGTGTCACGGTGGACGACAACCAATGCCGCGTCTGCGTCACTTCACAGCGTCCCGACAGAAAGACTAGCATGTTTAAATTTTCAGTCCTCTACAACAGGTTCTCTCACACCTGGGATGTTGACCAAGAGCAGCACAGAAGCTCTTCTGTACACGGCTTTCAAACATGGTGAAATGAAAGAGAGACAGTTGGTGCTGCTAGGTGGAATTATGCAATGGGGGAAATGTTTGAGAAACAATACTCCTGCCTTTATGATGTTTCTTCAAGAGACTTCCAACAAAAACAAAAAAATAAAGATGATAAATGCTGGCGAATGATATCAAAGACACTTCAGCAACTGGAATTAGCATTAAGCTAATACACACCGCTTCAGTAGCCATGGTTTGTTTACGCTCATTTCTGGAAGTCAGTCGCTAGTTTCGCTTTCTCAATGACATCACACACATATAAAGACAAGCAATGGTTGGTTGGGAAGCAACGCAGAGTCTGACATATTTCTTTTCCACTACATGACAAGAATTTATGAGTCAAGAGTGGGTCACAACAGACAAAAATATGGTGTAGTCTGACTGATAAGGTGTTAGTGTTCAGTCAGTTGTTCAATCAGTGTTGTGATAGATCAACTCTTGAGCAGAATCAGCTGTAAGACACTGATAAATGTCACTCTGTCTACTGGCGTTGAGTTCTGTGTAGATCTGATCCAGATTCTGACTGTTTGTCACTGAGTTGGCTGGTTCTGTGTTCACAGGTCTGTGAAACTCATTTTCTGCAGAAATATTATCACTTTGAGCTGTGCATGAGTTCGGCAGGACAGTCGGGTTCCCTTCATCATATTCATTCTGTAAATTGGAAGAAGGAAATGATTGCTTCATCATTATTGAGTAAGAAAGTGAACCTTGACATTTACTTGAGAAGAACTACAGTTTATAATAATGGAAATGTTCAATGTAGATGATCCTGACTCACCTCTTCTCCATTTCCTAATGTCAGATGAAGCCCTTCAGTGGAGGAGGAGACCGGACCTGTGACAGATGGATGTTATTTAAGTTTCAAAACTTACACTATTTAAATTCAATCATGTTAGCTTGAATCCAGACATTGTGTGCAACGTCTCAATTGTTTTGTTTAGACAGAAATAATCTGACTAAAAATAATCTGAACAATAAGAAAGCTCCAATTTACAAACCCAATAGTTTTAATCTGAATGATTAGATTTCATGTAGTTTTCCCACATTAGGAACTAAACATTGCTACTCTGTCCAAATTCACTTGTATTTACTCACATGTTCATATATTGTTTGTTGTTGGCTGTTTATTCAAGAAAAGTGTGCAATCTTAGTTTTACTTGATCTCATGTTACAGCACATTTGACACTATAGTTCATGAAATCCTGCTAGAGCGTTTAAGACTGTGGGCAGGGACTCAAGGGGATGTTCTTAATTGGTTTGCTTTATATCTTAAAGGGCAAATGCTGTCTGTTGATTTGGAAGATGTTCTTCCTCTTCTAGTCCCATTAAATGCGGGGTTCCACAAGGATCTATACTGGGTACAGTTTTATTCTCAATTTATATGCTTCTTTTGGCCAGTATTTGTCAGAAACACAACATATCCACATACATGCACATGACACTCAGCTTTATCGCCAAGTTCTACCTCTTCAAAACTAAGGTACATAGCCAAGTATGGAGTTTTGGGGCCAGATTTACTAAACAGGGCAAATTAGCATAAGAGCGCAATCCCATAAAAGCGCAGATGGGATTGGAAAGTTCTGCAGGTGATTTTTTTTCTGCAGGTGAATGTGTACATTAATGAACACAGACGCAGCTGGATCATTTCCATAATGACCAATGCAATCTACCAAGAGAGTGCAAATTAGCATATGGGTTAAGACATGCTTTTTTGACAAGCGCAAACCTTAGTAAATTGAGTTGTGTTGATTCATATATATGCAATATCAATTCATATATATGCAATATCATTCATATATATGCAATAAGGTCAGCTGCAAAAGCAACTGTGTCCAGACCTTTTCAGCACTGATTTTTCACTGTGTGTCTTTAGTAAATCTGTTGTAACTCCTCATCTCTGGAATAGATTACCTATCTATATTAGATCCTCCACCAATATCAATGTTTTTAAATTTCAATTAAAAACTCTTTTTCTTTCACTTGCATTTGACTGTGTTTAATCTAATTTATGTATATACTTGTTTTTTATTTATGCTCTTAAGGTGTAGGATATGTGTGTTGTTTTTAAATGTTCTGTAGAAATAAATGTGATTGAAAAATATTACCATGAGTCTGCTTTTTCTTTCGTATGGCCACAATAAGCAATACAGCACCTATCAGGAGAAAAACCAAAACCCCTGCGATGATGATACCAAATGAACCTGAGAATAAAAAGAAATAAATAAATATATACATTTTTCAACTGGTTCACAGGATTAAATGAAAGATCTTTACATGAGAGAGAAAGCAGTGAGTGAGGTGTGTTACCTGTGTCAGGAGAAGAAGTTTGGGGTAAAGGGGTTTGAGGAGTCAATGGAGCTGATGTGCTTGTAGAAAAAAATGGGCTGATAGTCGAAACCTCAGTCGTCTTCTTATCTAAAGGGGTGACAATAAAGATGGACTAGAATTCAATTATTATACTAATACATCAGCAAGCTAAAATGGATACAGTTTTTACACACACCATGACCACTTGTCAGCACTGACTTTGTCAGTTATGGCACATTAGATCTAGCTTTCATCCCGCTTTAAATCAGACACACATAAAGATAAAGTTGTGCAGTAAGACTACACTTATTTGAAGAATTATCAATAGACACGAAGAGAGATGTGTGTGTCTTGTGTCTGCAGTGTCTCTGACAGTACTGTCAGTTGAATTACTTCAAAAACAGCGATCGCCTCATTGCTAATGAATATAATTAAGCAATTAAATGATGAAGCTAATTTGTTGATATAAAAATTGCAGGAGAGCATTGATAAGTTTCTGTTCTTCTGAATGTTTCTGCGTGTGCAGCGCAACCTCCGATATCTGCTGCTGATTCATTTACATTTCTATAATAGATCAATTGGGAGGTCACATTAATCACTTACCCTCTTTTACCAGCAACAAAATCTTTGAATAGACATCAGGAGCAAAAGCCCTCTTCACAGCACACCAGTATTGGCCTTCATCTGCTGTTCTCAGATCAGTGATGGTGACGGTGAAAACTTTGTTCGTCTTGTCGTCAGTCAGAGAAAATCTCTTGTCTTTAGCTGGAGATCCTGATTTAATCATGATGTTTTTAATTCCAATCGTACACTTGCCTTTGCAAAAATACTTCGAATTTGATTCATATCCAGATTTATATGAGCATCTGATCTCAAATCTCTCTCCTCTGTGTCCTGTAACTGGACCTGGAGTTCCTACAACAACAGCTGAAACACAAATATCATTAGCCGGGATTAGCATATTTATCGTATAAAGAAATACGGACTGCTGATTTTGGAATACAAGACCAGTGGAAAATCAGGGAAATCACAAAACAGTCATATGAGTCGTGAACTCACTGATATGAATGCAGGACCAGAGAAGAAGAATACGGTTCCACATGGTGAAGATTTACGGCAGTTTTTGACTAAATAAAATCCTTAAACACTGACAAATGTCTCTTTCTAACATGCTGACACACAGTATGGTGCAACGCTTAACTTCTCCTTCCTCTTAATCTCCACATCCATTCCCATGTCCTAAAATATCTCAACAAATTTTTCAGCATGTTAAAACAATATAACCACAGCTTTAGCTCAGAACAATGTTTCAGTGTTATTTTTATGTGTTCTCAGAAAGTATTTAGACACTTCACTCACACTGAAAATGTTAATATAATATCAAACTCTGCAGGATCTTTTCTCTTCACTAATTTCACTCAAAATCTTTTAATCAGTTGCAAGTTTCTTGAAAAAAAATACCACTTGATTTGAAATTTTGTTACGCAATGACAATTTTAAATTACTGCAATTTATAATTGTATGATTTTAATTGTTTGATCAAGCAACAATTGAGGCACTGAACGAACAACCTGAAATTAATTCAGTTACTCAGAAGTATGAAATATTTCATAATATCAAAGAAACTTTTTCATACTCTTATTGAACGATACAATTAACCTTATTAAAGTACTTAAACTGACTTTAAAACTCTTCTCAAGTATAATCAAGCTGTGTAATCACTGTATAATGAATACAGTGAAGTTATATTTATAAAAAAAAAAAAAAAAAGCTATAGTACATATAATTTATATACTTTGTATATACTTTATACCCCATAATTTCATCCAAAAAGCATTGGTGAACCATTTTAAGCACTAAGTTATCTCTTACGTAAACACTGAGATGCTTACAGTAAATTTAATATTTACTTTTCAGGTGTGTTGTACACTTAAGTTTATTCACAAATCTCGAAATTGAGATGTTTGGCTTATAGTTTCTGCACTTTAATTGGGAAACAAGAATATATTTTAACATCCAAAAATGGCTAATCACACATTTAAATGCCCCTAACTGATGGGGGAAACTGCCATACTGACATGTAGTTGATTGTACTGTATAAAACCATTCATGCAGACAACAGAAATGATTTAAAATCTAAATTAAAAGCGCACTTGTCAGATTGAGCTAATCTACAGTCCTTTACTAACTCTGGAATAGATTACTGAGTTTGGATCAGTGATGTTTGATTGGAGTCGAGTTTGAACAGATGAATAAAGTGTTTCATTCAGGTTCATTTCAAACGTGTCGCTGTTCTTCACAGTGCAGTTGTGTTTTCTGATAAACAGCACAGAGGAGTAGTTGAGACTGTCTGATTGTGCAGTGATGTTCAGTGTGGAGTGATTCAGAGAGTCGGGCTGATGTCTAGATGATGTCACACTGGAGGAGCATCGCTTCTGCTTATACTTCAGCTGGATAAATATGAAGACGACGACTGTAAAAATCAGCGCGAGAATACCAAGACCAACTCCGACATATAACAAAGGACCTGAGGACAGAAACGAGCGCACATATGAGACATTTCCTTCTTTGCTATTGGATTCTCAAGTGCATAATATATATTTGGTAACACTTTAGTATAGAGAACACATATAAACTATTATCTATGACTTTTCCCTCAATAAACTCCTATTTACTGCTTATTAATATTTAGTAAGGTAGTTGTTAAGTTTAGGTATTGGGTAGGATTAAGAATACAGAATAAGGCATTAATATGTGCTTAATAAGTACTAAAAAACAGACAATTTTATAGTATTTTGCATGCTAATAAGCAACTAGTTAAAAGACCCTAAAATAAAGTGTTACCATATATATATATATATATATATATATATGTGTGTGTGTGTGTGTGTTTTATATATATATATATATATATATATATATATATATATATATATATATATATATTAATTTACCAGTCCATGCTTATCCATCCACACACGGTGTCTGCATGTGTCTGCAGATGCAGTAGAATATATAGATGGATGGATGGATGGATGGATGGATGGATGGCAATTACCTGTTGTGTCTCTAGTTGTGTCTCTAGTTGTGTTGTCTCTAGTAGTTGTTCTTGCATGTGGACTGGATGCACTTGCTGGAACCGGTGTTGATACAGAGACTGTGAATACAAATTTTAGTGAAAAAAACAAAAACAAATGTAGTGTTAATGTGCTGAAAAAAAAAACATGAATCAATAAATATGTGGATCATATTGAAACTGAAAAAATCTGATATTTCCACACATTTATTAGGTAAAACTCTTAACAAGTTCAAACCGAGTAAGATTATTAAACAAGTACAGTCATAGCATGAAATCTAAATGTCTTTTGCAGTAACAATAACTTAAATTCCATAAAGTCCTCATTAGGCAGTTTGGCTTAAATATATATTTGGGAACACTTAGTGTACATTTCTCACTTCTTGCATTAAACTACTTGCTTATTTGCATGCATATTATAGGATATTGGCTGTTTATTAATACTTATTAAGCACATATTAATGGCTTATTTTGCATGACCATATTCTACATCCCTTAATCATACCCAATACCTAAACTTAACAACTACTTTATTAACTATTAATAAGCAGTAATTAGGAGTTTATTGAGGCATAGTTAATAGTGAGAATCAGACCCTAATCTAAAGTGTGACCATATATAAAAGAGTAAAGATTTTTGGAGATGATTTTAAGAATAATGGTAGAAAGGTCATACATGCAATCAACTGTAATGTGACATAATTGTTTATTACTTTTGACCAATATGTGACAGTGACACAAGTTTATTTGGTGTGGTCAGTGACGGGTGACAATTACACACATAAAGTTTGGTGTATATATGTCAAATCTTAGATGCAGTCTGGCATTATGCCATTACATTTGTTAATGCAGTATATGAAAAGTTTCATCTATCAACACGAAACCCACACTTTTGTCAGTATATGGTCTGAAGATGATCAACAGTTTTACAATTTAGAGTTTACTTACAGTAGATATTCTGCACCAAATATAAAGAGTATAGTCAAAATGGCCCATATTCGAAATGGCAGGAAATATTTAATGACAGAAGATGACATCATAGGATTGAATCGACTCAAGCCAAGGAATCAAATGAAAAAAAAAAAAATTGTTTTGTGCCTTCATGGTTCATAACTTATTAGCTTAAACATGAGTGCAGGTTTGGACAGTTGCTATCGCTAGAGGGAATAAATGCTGTGGTTAATGTTCAGACTGTCCTCTATCTGTGTGAAATCAGAAATAGGCTACTTTAGGTTCATCTTTTCAGGAAGAAGTCCTACCTCTGAAAGTGAGATTTCAACAACTTCAACAAATTAATTTATATCAAATAACTAACACAAGTGTAATGTTTCTGCTATCACATTCTCCAGAACATCATGACACAAACAGTAAATACAGCAAGTTATTAGAAAAGTACAGCAGACATGAACACAACAGCTCATAAAACTCCTACAGGGGATCTATAATGCTCCTTTTAACAAGATGTAATATAAGTCTCTGTGTCCCCAGAATATGTCTGTAAAGTTTCAGCTCAAAATACCCCACAGATCATAGCATTTTAAAGCTAAATCAGTCTAAACTTCTGTATGTTTTTTTAATTATTATTTTTTTTATATACATATATAAAAGTATTGGGTCGATTTGTACCATTATAGGCTGGTTTTACACACACTGTGGACACACATCTGTGTTCAAACACCTTATAAAAGTGAATTGTGCATAATAGGTCCCCTAAAATATGTTCAATGAATAACTTACCCTCAAATACATGAAGAGTTGCATATTTGTAAGTGTCAAAAAGAAATCTGTCCACTGCACAGAGGTAAGTGCCAGAGTCTGAAAGCTGCAGGCGTGTGATGGTCACAGTGAAGTCTGATCCTTCATCATGTAGAGTGAATCTGTCTGTGCGAGTCGTGTTTTGTTTTTTATTAGATCGAATGAGAATAAACTCATCCTCACAAGAGTTTCTGCAGAAATATTTGATGTTTCCTCTGGCCAGAAAATGAGAACACCGAAATGTGGCGTTCCCTCCCACTGGAGCAGTTACAGGATTCAAAGACACCACTGGAAATGAACACATGATGTGACATCACATGATCAGCTGAATCAATAACGTGAGTCATGAATATAATCGTGTTACCTTGTAAAAGATTAGTGAATGTTGACTCACCTGTAAATATGCAGGACAGGACACCTAGAAAGCTCCACATGCTGAGAAGGCTCTGACTTAACACTTTTATAAAAGATAAAAACTGTGTGAAGTAGTAGCTACAGGAACGATAAAGTATTTACTTCTCTCTTTTTGTCTCTCCATCCTCTTAAAAACATCTGCAGTGACGCAATCGAGATCTTTACTCACACTAAACACACACATCTACACCAGTCTGTGCTGATCTCAGCACTGCTAAATAATGCCCACATTAACAGTTTTCAACTATTAGACATTCAAGTTTATTTATCCAAGTCTACAATTCAATACAATCATCATGTAACTGATGAAAAATTGGTAACACTTTACAATAAAGTTCCATTAGTTCACATTCGTTAATGCATTAAAGGTGCCCTAGAACCCTTTTTCACAGGATGTAATATAAGTCTAAGGTGTCCCCTGAACGTGTCTGTGAAGTTTCAGCTCAAAATACCCCATAGATTATTTATTATTCAATTTTTTAACTGCCTATTTTGGGGCATCATTAAAAATGCGCAGATTCAGCATGCGTCCCCTTTAAATGCTTGCACTCCCCGACCCGAGCTCGCAACTCTATAATACATTGCATAAACAAAGTTCACACAGCTAATATAACCCTCAAAAATGGATCTTTATAAAGTGTTCGTCATGCAGCATCTCAGATTATATAAGTATGGTATTTATTTGGATGTTTACATTTGATTCTGAATGAGTTTGATAATGCTCCGTGGCTAAAGCTAACATTACACACTGTTGGAGAGATTTATAAAGAATGAAGTTGTGTTTATGAATTATACAGACTGAAAGTGTTTAAAAATGAAAACAGCGACGGCTCTCTTGTCTCTGTGAATACAGTAAGAAACGATGGTAACTTTAACCACATTTAACAGTACATTAGCAACATGCTAACGAAACATTTAGAAAGACAATTTACAAATATCACTAAAAATATCATGTTATCATGGATCATGTCAGTTATTATCGCTCCATCTGCCATTTTTCGCTATTGTTCTTGCTTGCTTACCTAGTCTGATGATTTAGCTGTGCACAGATCCAGACGTTAATACTGGCTGCCCTTGTCTAATGCCTTGAACATGAGCTGGCATATGCAAATATTGGGGTTGTACATATTAATGATCCCGACTGTTACGTAACAGTCGGTGTTATGTTGAGATTCTCCTGTTCTTCTGAGGTCTTTTAAACAAATGAGATTTATATAAGGAGGAGGAAACAATGGAGTTTGAGACTCACTGTATGTCATTTCCATGTACTGAACTCTAATTATGTAACTATTCCGAGGTAAATTCAATTTTAAATTCTAGGGCACCTTTAACTAACAATCAGCAATAGCTACATTAGTTAACAAAAAAAAAACAACTGATAATTCATGTTAGTTCATGTCCATTAAATAATATAAACAGAAGCAACATTTGATTTTAATAATGAATTAGTAAATGTTGAAATTAACATTTAAGATTAAGATTACCAAACAGTTTATAATATTTTTCATTGTTAGTTCATGTTAACAAAAGATTACCAAACAGAATCTTGTAAAGTGTTTCTGAATAATTGTTTCTGGAAAAATGTGAAGAGAAATAAGGATTTTCATTGGCTGTTGATGAGTCAGTTAATAGTTAGATCAATGCTCTGATAAACTGACTCTTGAACAAAACCAGGGTTCATTTCTGTGTAGATGTGATTTGGACTGTTTGCTAGAGCTAAATCTTTGTAGTTGGCATCTTTGTTATGTGTCTGTTCTGTGTTTGTAGGTCTGTGAAAATCAACAACAAGTGAAGCTTCATCATTTTGAGCTGTGGGTGGGTTTGGAAGGACGGTTGGGCTCATGCTCACATACTCGTCCTGTAGAGAGGAACTTTATCAGTGTCAGCATACTATATACTTGTGAATGTGACAGGATCAGTTAAAGACTTACAACCACTTGAGTTGATGTCTTCCTGGTGTGATAAGACACAGAAACTAGAGAGGAAAAAGACATGATAGAGATTAAGCGTAAGTGAAGATTGTGTAGAAAAGAGGAAGTTTCATCTAGTCGTCTCACCTGACAGCTTGCAGGTGGCGGCCCATTTTAAAACCTTAAACACAGCGAACGGACACACAACTAGAAGTGTGCAGACACACACCAGACTCAACACGCTCACAAACCTGAGGGGAGATTCTGTAGAAAGAGGAAACGGTCTGACACACCTGATCAAAACATGATTTATTTGTGTGAAACACAGAACAGAGAGAGGAAGAGAGAGTGAGAGACAGATATTTGCAGGACTAGTTGTGACACCTGAGCTGTGAATAAACACTTCAACAGAGAAAATTAGTTCTGTTTTGTAAGAAGTCAGTAAGAACATCAAGATAAGATAGACAGAAAGATAGAAAAGACAGAATGAATCAATGAACGAACTGAATCAATGACTGACTAAACAGAATAAACGAATGGTGCATGGTGGACTGAATTAATGATAGGCTAAATAAATGAATCAATCAAACTAATGAATGAATCAGTGAATGAACAAATGATAGCCTGTAAAGGAAAGACGGATCACCCTGATTTCTTGTCTTGGTCCAGTTCTGTGCTGTGATATTTGCAGGACTGTTCGTGCTGCTGACGATCACTAAAACACAACATTTGAACAGAGATCATTAATATTGTATAAGTTGTATTTGAGTGATTGAAACAGAATTATCATCCTACTTTACTCTTGTACCTGTTGGTAATGATATCGTGGGTCTCTGTTCTTCACCTGTGCAGAGAAGGAACGTGAAACTATCGAGACTCATTCCTTCAGCCTCATTCTCTACTCCATTCAGTCATATGTATGAAAAAACTCATAGCCTATTAAACATGTTGAAGGATTCTCACCTCTCATGACAGTCAGTTGTATGTCATCACCAGACAGATCAGGCAACAGTTTTACATCCACACCGAAGGAGTACAAACCAGAATCCTCCAGGACCAATCCCAAGATGACGGCGGTAAGGATGCGTGCGGATGTGTTGTCGAATAGAGCGAATCGGCCTTGTTTGGCCCATCTGAAGGGATGAGAAGTCTGAACCAGTTTCTCAAAGGAGAAACCATCAGTTTTGCTGAAGTACTTGGTGTTTGTCTCGTAGCCCTCTGGGTATCTATTGTGAAACGTTACGTGTTTTCCCTCATATCCAATCTTAGCACAGTTAATATCCAGTAGACAGGCTGGAAATGAAATGAAATAAAATATTTCTAGATATTCAGTCATGATTTCGATAATACACAGACATAAAGCACATAAGCAGTAATCAGTGTTACTTCCATATGCATATTTTCTAGGCAGTTCATCAAATGAAATGACACTTTAATATAACCACTAGGGTTATTTTCACAAGATCTCAATTCGATTCAGTTCAATGAATCCATTGATTCGGTAACACTTAACAATAATGTCTCATTTGTTAACATTAGATTATGTATTAACTAACACGAACTAACAATGAACAATACCTTAGTTACAGTATTTATAATTGTTATTAATGTTAGTTAATAAAAATTTTCATGTTAATTCACAGTACATGAACTAATGTTAACAAATAAAACTTTTTAATAATGTACGAGTAAATGTTAAAATTAACGTTAATTAAGATTAATAAGTGCAGTTCATTATTAGTTCAAGTTAACTAAAGTAGTTAACTTTAATGAAAACATATTGTGTATTATATATATATATATATATATATATATATATATATATATATAATAAATAAAATGGTTTTGGTTTTTGTTGTTTTTTTACACCAAAATTTTAGATACCAGTGAAATTTCACAAATCTCGATTCCAATTTCAATACCACAGCTAAAACTATAACTAATATACATAAAAAAGACAAGTAAACAGTCATTAATAAAACTGAACAAACAATCAAACTAAAAGCAATAGCACGAATAAATAAATACAATAGAACAAAGATACAAATTATATAATCAGTGCTTTTCAGGTTTTTCAGGTATACGCCTAACAGTAGTTCTCAGAAACTAAATTAAATAATCAAATGTAAAACAACACCGAATATAATCTTCACTGTATAAATTAAATAAAGGTTAATTCTTATTAAACTTACAAAAAAAAAGTTATTCAGTGAAGAGAATGAAGTGAATTCTTTGTCTTTTGACAGGGATATTAGGCTGCTGTCACTTTAAGGCTAATGCACTGATCCAATATACTGATACATGTGCGCTGTCTTTCTCTACTAATTACATTCACTTAAGCCATAACTGACTATGTTTACTAGGATACTTGCCAATGCAGGCATTTTGAGATAAATTTCTGTGAATCTGTCCATCTTAGCAGAAGGAAATATGAAAGATAATTCATTTTGTTATTTGCACGCTGTCTGAGATGCGCCAATTTCTGTATGAATGAATGACAGGGTTCCTGCTGTAACATCACGCTAGGTAAATGACATCTAGTGGAGAAGACTAGTAATAAGATTAACATCAATCAAATATTATGTTCAGTGTTTGCATAAATAAAACAAAAAAAGATTGATTTGTAGCTTTTGAGAATCGACATCGAATCGACCGCTTAAAAAATAAAATACGATTATTCAAAAAATCTATTTTACTCCCAGCCCTAATAACCACTGATCATTTCAGTGACATACATTCAGTAACAGTAATGCGCGTTCAAGTGCAAGAATCCTGATAAATCACATGACTAACTATATATATATATATATGAAAAGTACACTGTAAGCACACGTAATTGCACGTATTGTAACATAAAGTTCAACCTATTTAAAGTTTAGGTTAACAACATAGCTTCATAATCATAATTAAATGTTAAAATGCAGTAAAGTGATTTAGCTATTTTTAATGTTAATATTTAGAATAAATTGATCTGTTCAAATTGTGTTTGATGCTGTCACCCTAAAAGAAAGCATACAATATATTAAAGGAATAAAAGTAAGTATTAAGTTTATTAGTAGATTATGTAATTTGTAGCTTTACTTTACTCACTAAACTCGTCATGCTAGAGTTTCAAAGTAGTTTCCCCAACACTGATACAAGTCTGAAATCAAGATGCTGTTCTTTTATCGTAAAGCGATCGCTACAACTCACCTGTACAGATGAAGACACAAGAGATCCTTGCTTTCCACATGCTGAATGGTTTATGTGTGCAGTTAAGAATAAAACACAGTCTGTCTGGAATAAAACAGTGTCTGGCAGCCTTTCTTTCACTTCCTTGTTTCTATTTGGGACTGATCCTTAACCCCAAAACACAACTGTAGTGCAAGTGCATCTTGCTGAGCTTTCTCAATAAGATCAACTTCTCTGTAAATGGGAACTTTTCGCCCATATACTCTAAAGATGACTCAAAATGCAGCCTTTTGTGGTGTTTTCCAGATTACACTTGTTAACACAGGAACATACTATTGCACTTAATTAGTCTTGTTCTGACTATTGAAAGTATGAAATGTGCTGCACATTGATTCATTCAGTCGAGTGTGACCAGCAGGGGGCCCCCGAATAAAGATCATAAAGCTACAGACACTTGTTTTCCAATATTTAATTTTCTTTAACACAAGATTAATTAATGTGAAGCAAAACAGCAAAAGCTAATAAAACTTGTTTTCAGAGAAAAAAAATGTTTATATATGTTTACTGAGCAAGATCAGGTGCAAATGCAATACAGACAGCAAAGTGAAGACAATAAACAAAATAGTAAAACTCAATAACTTATTAGGCAGTTACCGTATCACAGAACTATACCCAAATCAAATGAGAATGATTTCTGTATTTTATTTAATAAGCAAAATACCATCTCCAGATGGCTGTTGAAGAGGCTTCAGTGTTGAGTCAGGCGTTTGAGCAATGGTGTGATAGATCGACTCTTGAACTGAATCCGCTGTGAGACTCTGATACACGTGACTCTGTCTACTGGTGTCCAGTTCTGAGTCGATCCGATCTTGTGTTTGTGCTGAAACTACATCTGTGTAGGAGTCTGTGTCGACCGGCTCTGTGTTTATATAATCTGGGTTTGTGGGTCTGTAAAATTCCTCTTTATCACTTTGAGCTTCAAATGGGTCTGGGTGATTTATTCTCTGGTGTCCATCCTATATTAAAGAAATATATCAGATTTGTCAGGAAATTATATGCTGATGACATTATGATAAGGGCATGAACTCACCGGCATTGAGTTTGATATTGTTCTGGTGCGGTGGAGAACAGAACCTGACAAGAATGGATAAAGATTTAAGTGATTTATTTTTCTTCAATGGGACATTATGAACTGTAATACCATGAACTGATGTTCTGTAGTCTTCTATGTCATTTACTGAACCTCTTTGTTAAAAACCAAAGAAGAAATTTTGAAGAATGTTGGGGTTCAAAACAACATTGGACACCACTGACACTCATTTTATGGACAAAAAAAAAAAAAAAAAAAAAAAAATAGATATTTTCAAAATTATGACAGAATTTGCATTTGTGGGTGTACTGTCACTTTAAAAAGACTATAGAATTAATGTTTTGTTTTTTTGTTTTTTTGGTGTAAAATAAGTGTTCATTTATTTTCAGAAATGTTGTGGCCATACGATTATGTGTATCTTTGCATTATATCAGTCACTGAGCTTTCAAGATTTTCCCATCAGCCACTGAAATATCATATCTCAAATATCTCAGACTTTCAACAGAGCATGAGTGTTAAGGTAAAGTCTGGGTGACTTTTTTTTTAAAGATATATACAGTAGCTTATTGGCTGTATCCACATGGTTTAAAATAAATCACATGGTGCTGATATGCTTGAGATGATCCACAGAGATCTGCTCACCTGAGTTACTGCGGCTGTTGTGCTTGAGGACTTCAAACAGACCAAACACACACACGAAAAACAGAGCGAAAACACACATCAAAGCCACCATCATCATGAACCTGGAGTGAGACTCTGTTGATGCAAAGACCACAATGAGTTGACTGAAAAAAACACATGCTGTGTATGTGTGTGTGTGTGTGTGTGTGTGTGTGTGTGTGTGTGCGCGCGTGTTTCGTAACCTCACCGCCACGTTCTTCCAGGAAATGGTTTTTGGTTTGTTCTTGAGGATCCCCTGCACAGAAAACAAAAGCGAAAGGACTATAGTTCATGTTCAGTCTATTTAAACCTCAGCTGGCATTCATTCACCACACACATGTGTGAATTCAGTTCTCACACACTGACTCATTATGAGACGTGTAAGAGGAAGACGATGCTGTATCACATCCCATCTGAAACCAATGTGAGTCTCAGTGGCACCTCAACAATCCCTGTAAAGGCCAGTTCACACCAAGAACTATAAAGATAAGAGCTATAACAATGACTATTAGCGTCCACATCAATGCACAATATTGCTCTGTTTATTATAAGCACACTGCATTTTCCATTCTGAATTTAAACTAATCTCAGTAAGGCATGAAAAAGAACTTAAACTGTGCTGTTCTGACACACGTACAGACCAGAAGCACACACATACAAAGCCTGTCACACAGCAAAAATAACTATGTTGTGATATATATCGTAATTGTAAAATAAAATGACTAAGATTGTGATATAAGATTTTGGTCATGTTGCCCAACCCTACTTACAGTTTATTCTTGGAAATCTTATTTACTTCATGGTTGTGATGAGCAACATTTCCAAGGGACACTGAATTAGAATTTGATTGTATGAATTTACAACCAGTCTCAGCTAACAGGGAATGATCTCAGAACAAATTATAAAATGAACACCCCCCCCCCCCCTTTTTTTTAAATATTTGTAATTTTTGGAGAAAGCAGACTGAAGTGTGAACCTAAACGCAGGGGGTTTGATAAAGAAACAACTATACAAATGATAAGCAACAAAACCATGTGAAAAATAGAAACCAGGAGGCCACCACGGTGGAGCTGACGAGACAAGAAAACTCAGAATGGCCTCTCTGGCCAAGACAAATCAGGCTATTCTAGTGTGACCTCCATGGTCGTATCTGGACATGCATGGAGTTCATATATATATATACATTGTAAACATCCATCCCATTACAAGTTGAACAGATAAATGTATGTTTATGGACAAAATGACAAATGAAGAGAATATAAATAACAAACACAGAGCCTTTGAGGACAGTCACATCACTTCAACTGCTCATATATTAAGGATATTCAGTAGGACAGTGAGTCTTCAGCTCTGGTGTTTCTCACCTTTGGTGACTGTTAACCAGATCTCGGAGGTGAAGTCAGGCAGCAGACTGATATCTACACCACACCAGTACTTTCCAGAGTCTTCTGGAGCCAGTCTAGAGACGAGAGCTGTGAGAACATGAGAGCTGGTGTCATCCAGAAGAGTCATTCTCCCTTGTTCAGACCTCGTCTCTCTCCGGGTCGTCTGAACACACTGAGGATCTCTCTGAGCAAACGAGTCGCTCATCTGGCAGAAGAACTTGCTGTTATTCTCGTACGTTTCAGGATATCTGCAGGTGACTGAGATATTGCTTCCCACAGATCCAGTGACGGAAAGAGCCAGTGAGTTCTCCATCAGCCACAGCGCTGAAAGACCAAGCACTGCTGACAGAGACCGATTCAGAGTTATCATGCTGAATTGTTGTTTATCAGTGATACTGAAGAGTAAAAAGTGCAGTTCTCTCTGATTTAGTGTAATGACAGATATAGTACCTGAGAAACTGATGGAGGTGACGGTTCTCATGACTGCCTGCTTCAACCTCGACTCCCACTACCTGTTCTCACACTAAATACTGGATAGATATTGTGTGTGTGTGTGTGTGTGTGTGTGTGTGTGTGTTTGTAGAGTTATACTTCCCTATAAGTAAACACAAACACTCTGACAGAAGTATGATTTGAAAAAAAAAATGAAAAAAAAAAACTCTTCAGGGCACTGAAGGTGAAGTCTGGCCATCATCCATTCATCCATATATCTAACATATTTTTGCCTTATACTTTTGCAATTACATGTTCCTGCCCCATCCATCAACCCATCCATCCATCCATCCATCCATCCATCCATCCATCCATCCATCCATCCATCCATCCACAAATCCATCCATCCATCCATCCACAAATTCATCCCTCCATTCCTGCAACCATCCATCTATTTCTGCATCCATTCATCCATCCATCTATCCACAAATTCATCCATCATCCCTGCAACCATCCATTTCTGCATCCATCCATCCATCCCTGCAACCATCCATCTATTTCTGCATCCATCCATCCACAAATTCATCCATCCATCCCTGCAACCATCCATTTCTGCATCCATCCATCCATCCATACATACATACATAAATTCATCCACTAATCCTCAATCCATCCACCAACACATTATTCATTCAATTATCCATCCATCCTTCCATCTGTCCGCCCATCCAGGGAGTGTGTCTGAAATGATGCACCATTTCTTAAAAGGTATAAAAAAAAAAAAAAAAAAAGTGTGAATCTCAACATGAATCTCAATGTTGAGATTCATGTGCTGATTCTTGATGTGTGTCTGGATAAATATTATTATTATTATGATTATTTTTTTTTTCTTCTCGAAAATGTATTAAAAAATTAAAATTCCAAATGTCTGATCTGTGGCAAGAAAGTATTGTTGGTGAAAATAATCTATTAATAATGAATAACTACTTTTGTTCAGTAATGAGATTAGACAGTCATATGATGATGAAAACTATGTCACCTGATCATGTTTGTTTAGGGCTTCCTTTGCAACAAATTGTGTTTTGGTAAAAGACCACAAACTGACCTAAAGAGTCAAACTCCAAACCCTGATGCCCATGATGGTGAACAAACCATTTTATTTTCAATAAAACAGATAAATAACAGAAATAAAGTCTAGTTTGTAATAAAATGTATTAAAGATAAAAGATTGTAATACAGATTTAATGTCTTCTCAGTTGTTTTCATCTAAGGCTGTGGCTGAAGTCAGTTGTAGTTCTGGTGTTTCTCTTTCCTTCAGTGATTCTGCTCGTTATCATCAGCTGTCCTTAATCATTGAACAACTGTCACTCAATTGATCACTTAAGTATCTAATTAACTCTGGGTTGTTCCCATATGAACACAAAGTGGTGTTAATTTAACACAGGGGATTTTGTGAGACCATCATATCACCATCAATTAAACAATGTTTGGGGCTGTCAGTGTAGCATGTTCAGGTATTTATTATTCATTAAATCCGGTAAAAAGATGGCAGGAATGCAGTGTCTATGATCTTTTTCACATTACAAGAGCAGAATACAAAACAAAAGAGTCAAGAAGCCACAACACAGTGTTTGGTGAGACTAGAAAACCTTTTGTGATGTCACTGGCTGGTCATTCGATTTTAACTTTTGATTTCAAATGTTTTCTGTGATCAAATAAATAAAATAAAATAAAATAAAATAAAATAAAATAAAATAAAATAAAATAAAATAAAATAAAACATGTCAGTTTTACCAAATTCAAGCTTGAGTGTGGTCATTTCTGTGTATGTGTGTTGAAAAAAGGTCAAATGTGTTAGTTTCATAAGTTTGAATAAAACAGTGTTTTATGGAGCCCCTAAAAGGACATGCAATGAAAAAAGGTATGAAAATGTATATTTCAATAGTTTTGTGTTTCCTCACAAATCTGTTGCATTCCACATGCAGGAAAATTTTTCTGAATTAGTTTTTTTTTTTTCCCTCCCATCTCATTGTTTTTCAATCATCATGCCATTTAGCAGCTGCTTATTAAGCAACATTAGCTGGGAAATAATTCTGATCTGGAGCATTAGCTTTAGCCATTACACTTTTTTGGCTAAAGGTTGCAGGCTTGCCTTCCAGTGGCTTTGCTTTCGCTGTCATTTCCTGCCCCTCCCACATCTACTACCTCCCACTTCCTGTTTCTTCTCTTATTGCCAAAAAACTGAAGAAAGAAAAAAAATCTTTCAAGGATTTCAAAATATATCTGCGTTTAAAGTGGAAACATCCAGTCTTTCTCAGTATAAGTTCCTATATTGAGTAATTCTTCAGAAAATGTGTGTGTGTGTGTGTGTGTGTGTGTGGGGGGGGGGGGGGGGGGATGAAAACCCAATAGAAAAAAAAAAAAAAAAAAAACAGATTTATTTTTATTTGATTTATTCCTGAACATTATTTCAGTCTTAATATTTGCAAACACAAGTGAAACTGTAAATACATCTTATATGGTAATAAATCTGTGTACATGATTCATTGGTGGACAAACATCATTTCTTATTGTTTAACATTTTGGGTTTCAAAATGTCAAATCAATAAATGCCACTGGATCATGATAAAAAACAAAAAAATGTTGAAGGTGTCTAAAGTTGCTGGTGTGGGCAGGAGTCATGAAAGAGGAAGAAAGATTTATTGCTTGTGCAAGAAAAGTGTGAAATCAATCAGTTTAACGCCTGCTGGAGAGACTCACCAGAACACGGTAAGAGTTGCTCTGGTTAGTATGTAAATATAGTTTAATACTACTGTTGAAACCACTGACTTATTCAATAGGACATTTTCTCAATTAAAAAAATTACATTTTTTAGCTAAAGACTATGCTTTTCTCATGATGTGTGTCTTGTAGTGATGTCAGTCAGAATGGCTCTGCCCCTTCCTCTAGTGTTTCTGCTCATGATTCACGGTGAGTCACTGCTGCAAAAGTATGTATTTATTTATTTTTTAAATCTTTAGTCACTTATCAAAGAAACTTGTTCATTTTGGCATTATTTTAAACCATGGTTCCAGAAATCTGTGAAGCTGGCAAGCCTCACACAATGGCTGTGATCAATGAATTGCACAGTGATAAAAATACTATGACAACTGACTTTATTATAACATTCAGAAATAACAGGAAAACTCAGGAGAATAGGGAAAACACATCCACTAACATTGATGGCACTGAATAATGAACTGTAAATGCTGTAAAGGCCCCATTGGCCCAAAAACGGAAGCCGACGGCCTGGGCGAAGGTTTAATGTGTGTATGTCTTTTCAGCGCTTCTGTGAAGTTCACATCAGCTGCTTGTTTAATCTGACTCCAATTAAAAATGACTACTACTCTTAGATTGTGTTTCTAATAAGGAATTAATCATTGGTCATGTATTAATTTAGATATTTTATTATTCTGGGTATCCCATACTTTCAATTATTCGTTCATTATGGACACATATCGCATAGAGTAACACGCCCCAGTTTGCGTGGATCTCACGACACAATTTCGTCAGTTTCTGATGAAACTTCATCAGTTTAGTCAGAGGGTGCAGAGTTTACTAATGCATTGGAGTCGAACCGCCACATGCTTGTTCAGACAAAAACACAGTTTTCTTAGTCACGATACTGCAACTTGCTAAGTCAGTGATAGACAGAAATCAAAATGTCCCACATGATGTGCAACATGCTCCTTTCATTGAGCCTTTAGTTTGACATATCCTGATGCAGATTTGCGGAAATATGGAGTCCAATAATCTACTGGTCATAATGATTTCAGAAGAATCCAGATTTTATTTGTCAGGTAAAAATGTATCATGCCAATTACACAAATAACCAATTAGAAGCCAATTTAGAAATCATAAAAACATAATATATCAGTTGTTCAAAGAAATGCACATACACACAGTGATGTGTGAGTGTCTTCAAACATTCACAAATCACTGCATGGGGGTTTCTGGCTACAGAAGATCACATGACTGCTTTGCACTTTCCCTTAAATACACAGATCAGGGGCCTGTACCATGAATCTGGATTAGCTGGCTAGCCAGGTAAGTTTCAGATTACTTTGCACCAATCCTGGGTTTTAGGTACCATGAAAGTGACTTGGCTTTTAGCGGTGTTCATCGCCATAGTAACTTACGCCCCATGGCTAACCTGCTCCGGGGCAGGTTATGTTCTGGGTTAGAGATCTCAAACTGAAATTGGGCCAATCAGACGTAAGCTAAGTGACACTGACACACTCAACACAATAAAGTCCATCCCTCAGTTTCTCTTCCTCCAAATTAAAGACACTGTATAGCAGCAAAAAAAAAAAAAAAAAAAAAAAAAAAAATTATTATTTATATATGAATTTTGTAATTATTATATGATCTATATTAGTAATCCATTACACACAGGCAATTAACAGTTACTATTAAGCATTTAGTTTTAATGAATATTAATATATACAGATCATATGTAATATAAATAAGCTGTAAATAAACTTTAAATATGATGTGACCTTTACAAGTATGAATCTCTTTCGCTATATATCAACTATATAAACTAACTTCACAACTTTCACTTGCACTAATAGAGAAAGATCATTTCTTTTATTTGTCCTCTTTCACAGACAAGTATTTTCCATTAGTGTAAATGCGTTTCTTCATTTTCAGCAAAAGAGTTTTGAATCGCGCTTGTCATGATCATGAGTTGGAGTGCCAAGTTTAGCCACCAGAGGGCACTCCAACAAGGACTTTTGTCACCTGTCTACTATATTACCCATAAGACACTTCCCTGGACTCATTATCTCATTGTCATTGCACCCAGCTGTTTTGTGTTTCATCATTAGTGTCTGTCTATTTATACTCAGTTGTTTCTGTCCATGGTTGTGGTTTGTTGTATTGTGACGTGCACTTTTGTATTTCTGGCTTTTGTTTATGTGGACTGATTATCTGGATTTTGACCCCTTGCCTGCCTTTGGATTTACGTTTCTGGATTCCCCAATAAATGCTAATGCTGCAACTGGATCTCAACATCTTGTTCTTGTGTGCCCGTGACAGAACAAACCAGCACTAAATACTAGATCCAGCAGCATGAGCATTCGGATTTGTCCCCCAGCCTCCATTGGAGAGCGGATGGCTCTAGTCCGGGCAGTGGTGGCTCTGCGACAGGAGGGGAGAGAGGTAGGGGGTTTTGCCCAGTTTTTCTTGACGATGTCAAGAGGGTTGCGGTACAATGGTGAGGCGCTTAAAGGGATTTTTAATAGATGCCTCGACGACCCTCTGCCTCAGTGGGAGTTGGAGGGGCTCCAGATCCTGGATTTTTGGGGCTTTGTCCATTATCTCTCCCACAGAAGCCGTTGGGCAACTCACGCTCAGCCAGAGCCCGCTCCCGCCTGTGAGTCCACTCCAGAGTCTTCAGAGGAGGTGGGCACTGAGCCTCAGCTTCACTCCGGTAAAGGGAGGAGAAGGAGAAGGAAGAAGGCTTCCTTCATCCTTCAAGGCCTGGAGGCCTCTTCAGCCAGTGAGTCCGCTCCAGCCAATAAGTCCGCTCCAGTCAGTGAGTCCGCTCCAGCCAGTGAGTCCACTCCAGAGCCCGCTCCAGCCAGTGAGTCCGCTCCAGAGCCCGCTCCAGCCAGTGAGTTCGCTCCAGCCAGTGAGCCCGCTCCAGCCAGTGAGCCCGCTCCAGCCAGTGAGTCCGCTCCAGCCAGTGAGTCTGTTCCAGTCAGTGAGTCCACTCCAGAGCCCGCTCCAGCCAGTGAGTCCGCTCCAGCCAGTGAGCCCGCTCCAGCCAGTGAGCCCGCTCCAGCCAGTGAGCCCGCTCCAGCCAGTGAGCCCGCTCCAGCCAGTGAGTCCGCTCCAGAGCCCACTCCAGCCAGTGAGTCCATTTTGGGTGAGCCACCGCCTCACCCTCATAAGCGGAGGAGAAGGAGGAAGAGAGCTTCCTCCATCCTACAAGGCCTGGAGACCACTCCAGGGGTTGTTTGTGGGTTCTCCAAGCGCCTGGCCCCGCCGGCGCCAACGAAGCGCCTTGCCCCGCCGGCGCCAACGAAGCGCCTTGCCCTGCCGGCGCCAACGAAGCGCCTTGCCCTTTCAGCCAGGACCCCGACCTTTTTAGAGCCCCCGTGGTCTGTTCCTCCGGCTTCCCCCTGGCCTTCGGTTGGTCCTCTGGTCCTGGCCCCCCGTCCTCCTCCAGTCCACCTCCCTCCTGAGAGTTGTGTGTTTTGTTTTTTTTCTTGGAGCGTCTGGTAGCCGCTCCGTAAGGAGGGGGTACTGTCATGATCATGAGTTGGAGTGCCAAGTTTAGCCACCAGAGGGCACTCGAACAAGGACTTTTGTCACCTGTCTACTACATTACCCATAAGACACTTCCCTGGACTCATTATCTCATTGTCATTGCACCCAGCTGTTTTGTGTTTCATCATTAGTGTCTGTCTATTTATACTCCGTTGTTTCTGTCCTTGGTTGTGGTTTGTTGTATTGTGACGTGCACTTTTGTATTTCTGGCTTTTGTTTTTGTGGACTGATTATCTGGATTTTGACCCCTTGCCTGCCTTTGGATTTACGTTTCTGGATTCCCCAATAAATGCTAATGCTGCAACTGGATCTCAACATCTTGTTCTTGTGTGCCCGTGACAGCGCTGGCTCTCTCACGAGAAGTGAATCATAGTTTATTTCTGTTGCAAGGCATGTGATTGGCTGTTTGGCACTGATGTCACAGATTCATGTGCACGCGCTCCACAAACTCAGGATCAAAGCCTGAGTTGACAGAGAAAGTTTATGATCAGCATCATGATACCAACAAAGCCAGATTGGAGTGGTTTGGTTTTGTCAACTTGAAACTAATCCTATAACCCTGAGTTTGTTCAACTACCATCATGGTACAGGCCCCAGAACAAAAGGATTGTAAATATTTACTACACCGACACCTGTTTTGGGGGAGAGGAGTGGGTTTTCATATATCTTGAAGAGACACCACCCAAAAGGAGGTTCTCCATAGTTTTGAATATTCTGGTGCATACTGTAGATGCGTGAGGAGAGTTTAGGGCAAGGCATTGTCCTATGCTATTTCTTTGAGATCTTCTCTCCAGATGAGTTTTATTGCTTTATTGCTTTATTGCAGGGTGCTTGATCTCAGTTTTTGTCTTAGCAGGAAAATCAAGTCTTACAGAACTAAGGAAACACAGCTTAAACAACAAGGAGAACTAACAAAATAATTAACAGAACAGGTGAACGGAATCATTAATCAAACACACTGGGAAACTAGGTCAAATGACAGGACAAACAGGACAGAACCAGAACCAACACAATAAAAAAACTAAAAAAAATAGTAAAAGCAGAACATACTGCACATGTGTTATGGTGGGTGGCTGTAATGAAAGTGCATGACGATGAAGATAATTAAATACGTCTTTAATCCAAGAATCGAAACAATAAAATGACACAAAGGAAACACAACCACAAACACACTGACATCACACAAGACAAGGAAAAGACAGAAACTGAGGGCTTATTAACAAGACACACCTAAACTGAGGACTAATCAATCTGTAACCTAGGACACAAACAGGCAGGGGGAACAGAGGAGAATATGAACTAATTAACAAACCAACTGCAAACAGAAACAGAACACAATGAAAACTGAATCAGAACATACAAGTGACAACATGTTACAGCAAGACTCCACGATCATTTGAGCTTCACGCAGTTTAAGATGTTCCAACAGTACATGACATTAATGTTCCTCTGTTAGCTCTGGGTAAGGCTCGAGCAAATTGTCCATATGAGCAAGTTTTCTTTCACTGTCACTTGTGAAGTCTGGAATTGTAGGTTTAGGGGGGCTATACAATGTATACTACCACCCGGTGGAGCTGCAGCCTTGGCTGGTATCAGCTGTGCAGGAGCATCAGCTGTGGTGCTCACTGAAGGGAATAAACCAGGGATCATGTTTTGAGAGGGTAATGCTGATGTTGTTTGGTAAGGAGGGACATAACTGAATGAAGCAGGTGCATTCACCAGCTGTATCTGCAAATGTCGTGTTGCAAGAGAGCCGTAAGTTGCCATGGGATGGGAATAAGCAAGTACTGGTGAAATGGCAGCAATGATCGTTCAGATACAGCTCGCTCTCGCCTGGGAGAATGAGAGTGAACAGGCTCTAATAGTGGTGGGGGTGACAGATGCGAGATGTTGGCCAGAGTAATCCTGTAGTTCATGGATGGATTGGAGTGAATCCAAGGTTACGACTCTATACCTGTGCTTTAGGAAAAGCACCTGTCCTCTTTTTATCTGACCTCATTTTCCTGTTCATCCCGGAAGAATGTTTTGATGTGTTTCATCATCTCATCTCGACAGTGCTTATGTTTCTTAAGCTGATTTTCCTGAGTAGATGGTCTATTTCAACTGTCTTCTCTTTCTCCTTCTTGTTCATGGATTCCATGAGTCTATACGTAGTACGTCTGCTTGACTTGGACTGGGCTTGGCGCGATGTCCACCTTGGCTGGGGGCTGCATCTGCTTGACTAGACTACACTGTAGGTGGAAAGGGCAGGTCCAGGATGGAAGTCAAGGATGTACTCCTCAAGGTTTTTGGTCTGACATCGGCGTAATGGTCTTGCTTGAGTATCAGCATTCAGATGGGATGTTGCTTTGCCATCTGCTGACATACTGAAGCACACTGCTAAAAATGCTCTTCGCATTTAGTATTGTTGTCTTGTTTCCATACTGATCTGACAATTACATGTAGATATTCTGACAGCTCCATCTGCGTAACGCAGAACATGTTATTTACACCAAATCTGTTTCTGCTAAAAATTGTGTAGTACATATTTTACATAATAATACAAAATTCTAACATATATAAAATACAGAGGTAAATGATACTGAAAGAAAGAAAGAAAGTTTTTTTTTTTTTTTTTTTTTTTTTTAATCTCCCTTTAATATGTATTTCAGGGGTTTCTAGTGCTGGTTGGGGTGTGAGTTACAGTCCTTCACACATCTGTGCACTAAAGGACTCATCAGTGATAATGAACTGCACTTATACATACCCTATTGGATATAAGATTGAGAAAGTGTTCTGGACAAAAGAATTTATAAAGAGTGAAGAGCCTCCAGATCTGTCTGAGGACCCTGAATACAGTCAGAGGCTTCAGTATCTGGGAGATGAACAGCAGAACTGCACCATCAGACTGAGTCATGTGACACTGAAGGATTCACGCATGTACTATTTCAGATTCATCACTAATATAACAGGAGGAAAATGGATTGGTGATCCAGGAGTGACTCTTGCTGTCACAGGTGACTTTCATGAGGTTTCTCTCTTCTTCTGTGCATTATGTTGAATAATAATCAGTGTATGACAGCAGCACTAGATATACTGTGTGTGTTGTGTTCAGATCTTCAGGTGGAGTCTCCTGAGAGAGTGACAGAGGGAGATTCAGTCCGTCTGACATGTAAAAGCAGCTGCACTCTGACTGACAGAGCAACATTCATCTGGTACAGAAACTCACAGCCATTAACTGAGAGAAGAGACAGAAACAATGAACTCCTGCTGCAGTCAGTCAGAAGAGAGGATGCAGGCAGATATAGCTGTGCTGTACACGGACACAATCACATCTCTCCTGCTGTTCAGCTCAATGTCATGTGTGAGTACATTCAGTCATATTTTGACCACTTGAGTAAATGTATTCAAATATCAGATTTTGCAAAATGGAAAATTCAGATTGTGTAAAAGTTTCAAAGACAAAATTGATTAGAATGCAAAAAAGCTTTTGTCAATTATTATCATTTTATATTCTGGACCTCTAGATCCTCCAAAGAACGTCTCAGTGTCCATCAGTCCATCTGCTGAAATAGTGTCAGGAGATTCAGTGACTCTGATCTGCAGCAGTGATTCAAACCCTCCTGCTCTGAACTTCAGCTGGTTTAAAGGAGGAACGTTTGTAGGATCTGGAAGAATCTACAGCATCTCAAAGATCAGCTCTGATGACAGTGGAGAATACAAGTGCAAGTCCAGAAACGAATGTGGAGTGACATACTCTGATACTGTGCCTTTAAACGTCATGTGTGAGTTAATGATGGTTCAGTAACTGTTGTCATTAAATCCTCTAAACATCGTCCTCTAAAAATTGATTGTGTTTTTTGTATTAGACCCTCCAAAGAATGTCTTAGTGTCCATCTCTGGTGAAATAGTGTCAGGAGATTCAGTGACTCTGATCTGCAGCAGTGATTCAAACCCTCCTGCTCTGAACTTCAGCTGGTTTAAGGAGAATGAAAGCTCAGCTGTTGGATCTGGACAGAGTTTCAGTGCACTACAGAGTGGACGCTTCTACTGTCAGGCTCACAATCAACATGGATCTCAGAGATCAGACGCTGTAACTGTCACAGGTGAAGCTTTTATTAACACACTCCTGTATCTTCACATCATTCATCAGTTTGGAGAGTTAATCATGATGATCTTCCTCTTTCAGTTCATCATGGTGCTGGTAGGAATGTGATTGTGATCGCAGCGACATCTGGAGGACTATTCATCATCATCATCATCATCATCATCATATTTACAATGTAAATAAAAATCTATCAATGAAGATTATAAATTTAATGTGATTTTATATGAATTCAGAATAACATGTCATTATTAAATGAAACTTTCCTTTTTAACAGTAAGAAGAAAATAAACAGAAGATCTGCAATACATGAGTGTGAGGTGAGATGATCAAAGAAACACATAATACCAATAAGAACATATATTATCAAACTCAGAATTTTACTACTGCTGTGTAAATGTGAGAATAAAGAGATCATGGAGTGATTACACTTTTGATTGACACTTTTGTTGGCAGGGACCATTTAAAATCTCTTCATTCTTTTCCCTGTAGAACGTTGATCCCAGTGCAGACACATATGCAGCTCTTGACCTCAAGTCCAGATCATCTGACCTGTACGACACACTCGCAGTGAGTGACATATCAAAAACTACACGTGCAAAAGAGTTTGTACACTCAAAATCAGGTAATAAATAATCAATGTGTCTTTCACATAGACTGTCCATCCCAGACCTGATGTTCACCAGTCGAGCTCTTCTGAATATGAGAATCTGTCAGTAAGTGTGAGATCCTCATGTTGTCTCAGTCAGTATGATCATTAAAACAATTCCTCAGCAATTTATCTACTGGTCAGTGGATACTTTTAAGATAAATCAGATTATTTGTACCATTGTAGTGTTGGTTTATCATTCATGTGCAGAACTGGTAAATGTGTTTCTTGTCTTAATTCTGTTGTAGCCACACAGCAGGACACCACGATAAGATGAAGCACAAGTTAAACTTTACTCAACTTTTGGGTTTTCGTCGGACACGCCCACATCACAGCTACCAATGAAAATGAAGGACTGTATGTGTGAACGCCACTGTAGAGTTTTCATTCCGCAGTGAAGTGATGTTTCTCGTCAAGTTCAATAGTATCATTCAGCTCTGACATGAGAGAATGAAATTATGTTTCTCTTACAGGTCCTGACAATAATTCAACATAAAACAGTAACAACAAGACACAAATATATAAACAGGTCAATTTTTGCATATTATATAAAGTGTTAATGTAAATCTGATGGATTAGACAAAAAGACAATATACACAGTATACAAGACATGTTGTGAGGTTCATTAGAAATGTATGTTTGAAAGCATTTAAAATGGCACAGATACAATAGCAATCTAATACCTGGATGGTGTAAACAGTCTTACCCACCTTTTTCCTAGTGAGCCTGATGTGTTTAGATTCTGCTCCAACTTTAGTTCTGACTGATGACACTGTGCGCAGTGACACGTGATGTTCCCTCTCCATTTCCTGTGAAGTGTATCGATGTTCCCTTATTCCCTATGCTGGTCGCAGTGCCTTTCGAACTGAACATGTTCCCTCCCTTTAAATTGTAATCTCACTTAAGATAGCAAAATACCCTGAAGTTCACTTCACAGTCCACTTATCTAAAAGAGTTTTCCACTGAGTTTGTGCAAGAATATTTTTATACATTTTATCTGTTTATCAAAGGGTCGATGAGGCTGATATTTCCTCTTATTCATTTTAAATAGAACATTAAAAATTACCCGGATCATTTTCAACCTTCTGTTTTAAATCTGTGTTTAAGGCCTTGATATACTTCAAATGAAATAAATGAAGGAACTGGTGACGTAATTTCAAACAAAATCAGTTCAGAACGCAATTTGTTTGGAGTTCAAAACTGCTTTTAAAAACGAACTTGCAGTGTCGAGATAAATCGGGTCCTCCCTCAAAATCAGGTCTCTAACAACTATCAGTTAATGATTATACTAAGAACAAATGAATGATACACTATATCACCAAAAGTTTTGGCTCCTCCTCTTCCTCTGTTGATTTGACTCATGATTCCCGATGTCAGGGGTCTACAGAAGCTCTTATTGAGAATTAACAGAGGTTTAGGTGTTGATGTCTTATTGAAAATATTTTGTTTGAGGTCACCATCATGGAGATCATTGTTTGCTTTAGTTGAGCTCTTGACCCTTGACTTTTGTTGAATTGCTTCTTTATCAGGATTTGCAGGTGTTTTCAGAAAACATTTCTGCATTTATAAAGCAGATCAACATATCTGTTTTAATAACAGACAAACAACTGCATTAAAGTGGTTCAAACAACTGCTACTTCGGTAATTGTTGAATTCTGTTTCATGCACATTTGATGCTTAATGTAGCGTGACTTCTCTGAATCACTCACATTTGAGAAATAATGATAAGATCAAATTTAGGACATTTTCTACTTAATATTTTATAAATGAAACCCCATGAGTCAATTTTAAAGAACCCTTAAAGAAGAAGATAAAGATGTTCTAAGTAAGGAGAGATGTCTTCAATTATTGCATAATTATTTCATGTTTAATAGGTTATTTATAAATTTTCTACAAGCTGCTTAATCCATAAAATTTAGGTAAAATAAGAAATAAATGTAAACAAAAGTAATGAATTAAAGCAAATGATGGAAACCTATAAAAGGTTCCAAATATGAATCACCTGACAGAAGCCTTTAAGGTCCTATTTAAACTGCAAACTGTTAAACTAGCATAAACCATATCTGAAGAATCAGAGGGGTTTGTGGGTAATTGAGGAGTAGAACAAACCATATGAGAAGAATCAGAGGGGTTTGTGGGTAATTGAGTAGAACAAACCATATCAGAAGAATCAGAGGGGTTTGTGGGTAATTGAGGAGTAGCACGAACCATATCAGAAGAATCAGAGGGGTTTGTGGGTAATTGAGTAGAACGAACCATATCAGAAGAATCAAAGGGGTTTGTGGGTACTTGAGGAGAACGAACCATATCAGAAGAATCAGAGGGGTTTGTGGGTAATTGAGGAGTAGCACAAACCATATCAGAAGAATCAGAGGGGTTTGTGGGTAATTGAGGAGTAGCATAAACCATATCAGAAGAATCAGAGGGGTTTGTGGGTAATTGAGGAGTAGCATAAACCATATCAGAAGAATCAGAGGGGTTTGTGGGTAATTGAGGAGTAGCATAAACCATATCAGAAGAATCAGAGGGGTTTGTGGGTAATTGAGGAGTAGCATAAACCATATCAGAAGAATCAGAGGGGTTTGTGGGTAACTGAGGAGGAGAACGAACCATATCAGAAGAATCAGAGGGGTTTGTGGGTAATTGAGGAGTAGCACGAACCATATCAGAAGAATCAGAGGGGTTTGTGGGTAATTGAGGAGTAGCACGAACCATATCAGAAGAATCAGAGGGGTTTGTGGGTAATTGAGGAGTAGCATAAACCATATCAGAAGAATCAAAGGGGTTTGTGGGTAATTGAGGAGTAGAACAAACCATATGAGAAGAATCAGAGGGGTTTGTGGGTAATTGAGTAGAACGAACCATATCAGAAGAATCAAAGGGATTTGTGGGTAATTGAGGAGAACGAACCATATCAGAAGAATCAGAGGGGTTTGTGGGTAATTGAGGAGTAGCACGAACCATATCAGAAGAATCAGAGGGGTTTGTGGGTAATTGAGTAGAACAAACCATATCAGAAGAATCAAAGGGGTTTGTGGGTAATTGAGGAGAAGGAACCATATCAGAAGAATCAGAGGGGTTTGTGGGTAATTGAGGAGTAGCACGAACCATATCAGAAGAATCAGAGGGGTTTGTTGGTAATTGAGGAGTGGCATAAACCATATCAGAAGAATCAGAGGGGTTTGTGGGTAATTGAGGGGTAGCATAAACCATTTCAGAAGAATCAGAGGGGTTTGTGGGTAATTGAGGAGTAGCATAAACCATATCAGAAGAATCAGAGGGGTTTGTGGGTAATTGAGGAGGAGAACGAACCATATCAGAAGAATCAGAGAGGTTTGTGGGTAATTGAGGAGTAGCACGAACCATATCAGAAGAATCAGAGGGGTTTGTGGGTAATTGAGGAGTAGCACGAACCATATCAGAAGAATCAGAGGGGTTTGTGGGTAATTGAGGAGTAGAACAAACCATATCAGAAGAATCAGGGGTCTGTGGGTAATTGAGGAGTAGCATAAACCATATCAGAAGAATCAGAGGGGTTTGTGGGTAATTGAAGAGTAGAACGAACCATATCAGAAGAATCAGAGGGGTTTGTGGGTAATTGAGGAGTAGCATAAACCATATCAAAAGAATCAGAGGGGTTTGTGGGTAATTGAGGAGTAGTATGAACCATATCAGAAGAATCAGAGGGGTTTGTGGGTAATTGTGGAGTGGCATAAACTGTGCTAGTGTCAGAAGGGTTTTGGGGTAACTGATTATTGCACTGTTTATGCCACTCCACAGAGGGGTTTGTGGGTAATTGAGGAGTAGCATATCTGAAGAATCAGAGGGGTTTGTGGGTAATTGAGGAGTAGCATGAACCATATCAAAAGAATCAGAGGGGTTTGTGGGTAATTGTGGAGTGGCATAAACTGTGCTAGTGTCAGAAGGGTTTTGGGGTAACTGATTATTGCACTGTTTATGCCACTCCACAGAGGGGTTTGTGGGTAATTGAGGAGTAGAGTAAACAGTTTTACAAGAATCAGAGGGGTTTGTGGGTAACTGGGTGCTTTTGCAGTCAAGCCTGGTGTCTTTAATCTCATCGTAAATGTGCAGCGTTTGAGGAACCTGGGAAGAGAAAAATAAATTATTTACAGTTTTGATGAAGGCCATCAAACACGTTCTTATATCAAACAATTTGATTTTACAAACCGCTT